>NC_044353.1:28123485-28423485 GCF_007364275.1 Archocentrus centrarchus | reverse complement strand
CAAATGTACTTACAAAGTCAAAGTCAACATTTTTGTCAATTCTGTCTTATGTACACAAGATCAAAATATTGTTCTCCCAAGCCACAGTGTGCAAACAAGTAATGAATCAAGGATAAATGAGATGTTTTTTAACTATAAGAATATAAAGTACAGAAATTTAAAAAAACATGAGGTATCAACATCTAAATATGAAGCATCCCAGATTTATTCAAGCCTATATGCATTATTGCTGTCAAAGTATAAGAAAAATAATAGATTACAATAGTTATTGTTCTTTTAGAGACTTTCCCTTTTTAAGTATTAAGAAGTCATTGAATGTATGACACTAATAGTTGAAAATCAGACATATGTCTGAGTTTCAGATATAATCATGAATGTTATGTGGTGAATGAGAGGAGTCAGATATTAAAACTTACATGCTGACAGATTTCTGGTTGCCATCTCAAAATCTGTATGGTCTATAAGCCTGTAGTGTATAAAATAATCATCATTCGCTCACATGTCCAGTCCATGTCTCCGGGTTCTTTGTGAAAAATGCAGACACTGACGGAGTTTTAGTAGAAGTCTGTGTTTTATGAGTCTGAAGGTCATCAGCAATAACTTATTAAAGTACATAAGTAATCAGACACATTTGCAGTGAACACTAACAACCGCACCTCTCAGCAGCAGGTTAACCATCTACTCAAAAGGAGAATCATTTATCACACACAAAGACTTTATCTTTTTCATAACACTGTCTAATTTGTTGTGACTTTTTCCAGGCAATCAATTCAGCAGGGACAAGACACACAGAACTCGGCATTATAGCTCATAGGAAAAACAAGGAAGGCCACGCCCCTTTGTAGTATGTATTACATGCTCAGATTTAAGGTACATGTACTTTAATTACACTTCCTTTGAGGCGGTGCTTTAATCCATTCATAATTTACAGTAAATACCAACATTAGGAGGTTTATTTTTATATTTAACAACTGCAAATACAAGTTACCTATATAACAAAAGTTTTATATAGAAAAGATATGATAATTTAATAAGATTTTCACCAGTGTAATTAAAATAAAAATGCTGAAAGCAACATGGATCATTTACAATTATATAAAATACCGTGTAACTTTGATAGAAACGACACTGCACGATAAGTTATTTTATTTTGACACTTTGAGTGGATTTTGAAAATTCTGCTAGGTAAATTTTGTTTTCAGAACATAATTTAACTTTTGTTAAGATTACGTGATTCACGATGAATGAGAGAATAAAAGTACTTCCGGTTAGTCCAGTGAAATAAATGCATCTACATACCTGTCAAGTCTCCCGTTTTGGCTGGGAAATTCCCGTATTTTACCCCTCTGTCCCGGCGTCATCCCGTATTTTTATTTTCCCGTATATTTCCCGTATTTTCAGTTTTCAATTTAAATTTTTTTTTAAAGCATTCCTGTGCCGCTTCAAACTAAATTGTCACAGAGTTACATAATTCACAGAGTTCGGTGACGTGTTTCCGGTTTAGTTTAGCAGGGCTCAGCGTTTTTTGTTTTGTTTTTTTGCCCCATAAAGCGACAGGAAAACCCTACAGTGTTTTCCTTAAATTTGATATTCTAACATTAAACAATACGGGACAAAATTGATCTATGTAATGTGGGTCTAGGCAAAGCATTAAAGTTATTAAGTTATTTCATAAAGTTTATTTGTAGTTCTAAACATATTTATGGTGTTTTTTTTCTTCACGTTTTGTCTCTCCAAAGATGTTTTTCCTCTCTTCTGCAGCCTCGATTGCAACTACAGTACATCCAAAAGAACAATTATACAAATTAGGTAATGACGCCATATAGGGACCTCTATTTTCAGCAGCGGAAAATTTCCCGTATTTTTAAATACAAAACTTGTTTGGCTTTGAGGTTGATGACAGGTATGTCATCTACTATGACCTGTTTCTACGCTTCACATTCAAGTGCTTTATTTTCGGAATGAGGAAAAACAACGAACTATGCTTCTTCTCTTTTTTTTTCGCTTTTGCTTTGTGTTTTACAGCTATGGAAGTTGCTTCCATACACATCTTTTTTGACCATACCCTGTAGATATGACACAGAATCGATATTAAAAAAAAAAGACTTTAATGTTTGAAAATAAAATTCAATCTAAATTGTAATCTCTATTTTTTTGTTTGTTTGTTTGTTGCTTTTCATATATATATAAAACCTCTGTTTCTCAGTATCAAGGCTTCTTTAGAGACCAGACTTTCCTGTTTTGCCGGTTATAAACTCCGCCCCTCTTCCGGACTAGTATTACACAAACCGGTGGTTACCGAAAGCACGCAGACGCAGCCCTGCGGACACTACAGGATCGGAGACGATGGGGGTTACAGTCAGAGTGGAATATTGGTAATTCTTTTTCCACATTATGTCTTTTCTGTATATTTTCAGCTAAAGTGTTGTCTACTGTCTTCGCATAATTCTCAGATTAAACACGGTTACGTTGTTGATTAGCTCCTAGCTAAGCTAGTTGCCTGCGCAGGCAGCAGCTCGAGTTACAGTAAGGTGCGCCGCTGTTTGTGTTATCCCGCAGGCTTTTCTTACATATTTGTGTTTTTATTTCATCTAGTGGTGCATGACGATACGAGCCCCGCTATCGTGAACTCGCCCGTGTTGTCAAGGGTGAGTTTACCGATGCGGATGTCACAGGCTTCGTGGGAAGATCCAGTAAGTCATCGTTGATTGCTAAAGAGCTCGTGATTTTTTGCATCTGATAATTACACTGCACCTCTACAATTAATGTGAGCTATGTAAAAGAGAAAAATCATCAAAGTGCTATTCTCATGCCCTTCCTTCTTTCTTTGTTTCTCTTTGGCTGTTGTTTGTATTATAGGCAGCTTTGAGGTTGAAATCAATGGGCAGCTGGTCTTCTCCAAGCTTGAGACTGGTGGTTTCCCATATGAGGATGACGTAAGTACCATACAAACTATTTTCCTATCAGCTGTCAATTACAGCAGAGATAATGTTATTTATGCTGTTGATTTCCTGGCACAGGTCATGAGCGCAATTCAGGATGCCTACGATGGCAAACCTTTGCAGAAGATCACCAAAAGCCGTGCTCCGTGCGTCATCATGTAAACCTCGCTACCATGACAAGCCCCTGCAGCTGTGCCACTCCAGGTTTACACACCCAAAAGAAAAGCACTAGCTAAACACCAAACTCTGCCTCCTGGCTCCTCCCTTTGTTCCCATAGTGGTCCTCCAGGGTGTTAATGATTACCGTAGCTTCAATTATTAAAGGTTATGGTATGATGAATCCATCCCTGGAGTTCCCTCCTCATAGGAATGAAGTCAAGGAGAAGATGTTGCAGATGATTTGGAGGGGGCTTACCTTTTTTTCCTATAGCCTGATTGCCTGGCAATTTCTACCAGACTAATTATCGGTTTCTACAACTTTTTTATTTTTTTTTATTAATTGCTTGCACATGCGGTTTAAAAACTTTTAGTGAATGCAAGAACAGTACAAAGCAGTTGCACTTCTTTTTTTTTTTTTTTCTTTTTTTTTTAAAGCACAAAATGGAGATATTTGTTATCTTTGCAACACACTATGCTTAATGATCTGCCACTAAAGCATTTTCAAAACATTCCATGGCGATATCATAACTCACTCTGGTGGCTTTGATTAGTAATGCAGTCATGTTTGTGCTTTAGTGGCTGCAAAGGGAATATTAACACTTTATAATGCATATCAAATTTGAAAGGTGTACAACGTTAAAATGATTGGATGTAATGCAGCAACTGAGCTCTGCCAAGTTTCTGGTTTTAATTAGTTTTCGAAGGTTTTTTTTTTTTTTTGTTTTTTTTGGTGATGTTTTGCTTTACTCTCATTTAAACTGGTAAAGTACAGCAGCATACAGTATGTGTTTCTGAAGACCATCGCCAGCTGGTCTGTTAGGCTCACGCACTAGATGTCTGCCCACATCCCATAAATCCTCTCACATTGTTTTCTCTGTTAAAGCTGTAGTGTATGAATAAAGGCAATGGTTCTTTAAGCACTGGGAGTGTCACGTTTTCATGATTAAAGGTGTCTTCTTACCTTGAACAGGCTTTCTAAAGAGTGTGTGTGTGTGTGTGTGTGTGTGTGTGTGTGTGTGTGTGTGTGTGTGTGTGTGTGTGTGTGTGTGTGTGTGTGTGTGGTGTGTGTGTGTAAAACCACTTTTCCTGTGTGGGTCTTGGGTGTCAACACTGTGCAGCAACTGCAGATTATTTTACGGTACACTCAACAGGCTTTTTTTTTTTTTGTTTTGTCTGTCCTCCATGATGGCAGTAGTGATAGAGTATACTTATTGCAGGCTTAAGATTCCTCACTGCACTTGCATAGTCACTGACCATATTTTCCAGGTGTCTGCTTCCTGTTGCTGTTTACACAAATCAGTTTCACATTCTTTAAGGGGAAATAAAATAATTCCTCTCCCATAGTATTGGACAGAACAGATGGGACCTGCTTTTTTTGTTAGTTTTTTTCCCTGCAGAGTGTGCTGCACAGAGCTTTATCCTAAAGTAACTGAAGCAGAGAGAGAAAAGAAGTTAGTTCTACAGTACTCACACAGTTTACACTAAGGGGCGCCAAACTCAACAAAGACTGCATTCTCGTGTGTTTTGCCTCTAGCATGCTCTGTCAAAGACAGTGTCACCCTGAAGTCAAATGCAGAGAAAGTAAATAAGGCAACTGCTTGTCTGAAAATGTATTGCAGCCTTTGAGGGTGTTCGTTTAAACTGTTTTTATACATCAAGGTCCAGTTTCCCGTACAGGGATTATGTCTAATCCTGGAGTAAATACTTTTTCCTATTTTGGTCTTCACTGACTTTTTCCTTTTAGTCTAGGACCATGCTTAATCCATGACTGGGAACCTGGCTGAAAAAGTTAAAACAATTCAAATAGTGAGCAGCTCTGAAATCATTTTAAGGGTATAACTATGTGTTAAAGGCATTATAGGCTTTTGAACACTTAACACATAATAAAAAGTGCTGAAAGTTAATGTGGCGCCTCATTATTTGTGGAGAGATAGCTAGTGGCCAGTGCACACTAAAATTTGAATTAGCAGCGATGAAAAAGTCGCTAATGTAATTATGAATTGAATCATACAATATAAATGTGATCATTCTATAAATAGATTTTTTTTAATTGAAATACATTTTCAATAATTCAAAATTATTTTACTGCTTGATAAGCAATGGTATGTTGTGTATGTGAGTGTTACATAGTTTGTCTAGGTGTGTCTTTGGTGTTTGGCTCTGGCATGTAGTGATAACTCACATTAGCCTGCTTGTTGTAATGCTGATAGAGTTCATCTGTGCTGCCTTAGTGCTCCAATAAGGGCTTTGAAAAGGTACATTTCCTATAAAAAGTAGACAAGTGTCACCTTCCACATACTTTAGTCCTTTGACTGCACTCAGGTGATGCCCATTTAGCCAATTATGTGACTGCAAAGACCAGGTGACATGCCAAATGAAGATTTGTAATATTTGCTGTAGACATATGAATGCAGTGTGTGACAGCTCACCCACACATAACTACAAACACGTTTTTCAACATTGTATGATATGTTTCAGCATACTAGCATACCTTCTCATTTTATTTTCTGGTTTAGACAGACACTAACTAGGCTAAAAGTCTGCTCAGGGTTATGACTATATGACGCCTGGGAGTGTCTGTATACTGTATGTGAAGATACATGGACACTGCAGATAGCTTCACAATTGCTGATAACAGTGCCACAGTGTCTTTAGCTGGGGCCCACTTCCCTCACTGTGGAGTGTATTTATGTATTTACTCTCCTTGACAAATATTATTTCTTCCATGCCAGGTGATCACCCAGGAATCCACAACTCATGACCAAGGTCACTAGTACAACTGTAAAATCATAATTATGTACAATCATATTTGCATATATGCAGATGAAGACATTTAAGCAGGTAAAACAGACATATTGTTGCCAACACATCTGTACTCGGTTCTCACAGGGTTCAAAAAATGTTCCTGCTACTGCTTAAATTATGTTGCTGGTGAACATGAAACATATAAATCAGCCCGCACTGTCAGCATGTTTCATTTTAGAGACAACACTGTCTACAATTTACATGTAATTAGCGCCAATGGCCACAAGCAATATAAAAGTGCTGAATGATATTTGTTAAGCACATACCAACATTTACAGTTGATCCAAATTTCAGATTTATGGCAGTAACAGAAGGATTTATGTAATGAGACAAATGAGAGAGAAATGTATCCCAGTGTATCAGCCAGTGAAACGAGGGCACCAAAGTGTTTTACCAACACCGCAGTTGGGCACGTGTACCTAAGCAACTCCACCCTGACCAAGAAAGCACTGTACTCCATTCTTCAGAGACATGCTCCCACATTATAAGAGACAAACATGCTACTCACATAACTCTGAACTGAACTACATGAGAGAATCCTGTAACAGCAAAGATGGTAGTACAAGAAATTTATAACTTCCTTGAAGAAAGTTGGCAAACAAAGCAGTAATTGTAATTCTGGTAATTCTAACCAATTATCACTGGTGATTGTTGAAGTTAAGGTTCACTGAGATAACGCTTTAAAATAATTACCTGGTGGAGGTTCTGTTTGGGGGCTGCATTTCAGCCAGTGGTGTTGGGGATCTTGTTAAAAAAATAATAGATTTATGAATGGAAAAAAGTACCATCAGATTTTTAACCACTGTGCAATGCCATCTGGAAAGCATCTAATAAACAATGGCCTCATTTTTCAGCATGACGATGATCCCAAACACACTGCCAGAGCGGTAAAGGCATACCTGGATAGAGAGAGAGTTCGGGCTGTGTTGAAGGATAAAGGTGGCCATGCGAAATACTGTCTTTCAAGCTTGTCAGTGTTGTATAAACTCTTACATATTGTAGTTCCATGTATGTTTGCATGTTTCAATAAATTGCTATAAAGTACATATTTCCAATTTTCCTAAAATACATAAAGAAATGAGGTGTGCCTCAAGTATTTTACACAGTATTGTATACTTCAGCAGGACAGTGAACACACCACAGCTTTGAAGAACTACTTAAGGTCTACAGAGGAAAACGGACTGCTGATTGTCATGTTTTTCGCTGCATCCATAAATATTTGACAGGTTAAATGTTTATGAGGACACCTGGAGACTCAGAAAGCTGAGGCTTCTACAGAAAGTTCTGTGGAACATTGTCACATCTTGCGCAAAAATTTGGGGTCCTCTGAAGCTCAGATGGCGCTGTCGTTGAAGCCAAAGGAGACCAAACAGGAAGTTCTTTATTTTTATTTTGCAGAATAAACTTTTCACTCAATTGTTTAAGCTGAAACATTTTTAATGAAATGTGTTGTCTTTAGATAATCCTTCTTTTTCTTTTGGATGCTCACTTTAGGGGTCACCACAGTGGATCATCTGCCTCCAGCTTACCATATACTTAGCATCCTCCTCTGTCACACCAACCCTCTGCACTCCCAGTCAAAAATCTTAACATCGTCAACTCTGCCACCTCCAGCTCCACCTCTTGTCTTTTTGTTAGTGCCACCATGTCCAATCCATTCATCACAGCAGGTCTCACTACCAACTTGTAAACCTTCCCTTTCAATCTTACTATCCTTCTGTCACAAATCACCCCTGACACTCCACCCGCTCCATCCCGCTTGCACACTCTTCTTCACCTCTCTTCTGCACTGTCTGTTTCTTTGGATGCTTGGCCCAAGATATTTAAACTCATCCACTTTCACCTTCACCTTTATCTCTGCTCTATGCAGCTTTGCTGTTAAACCTGTCTCCCCCTCACTCACACGTGTTCCTCCCCACCTGCTGTATGAGAACATGTACATCAACCTGAAGATAAACACATAAAACCAAATGAGACACATTCACAAAATCCTGAATAAAGATAATGCTGTGCGTTTTGCTATGCTTGCAGTTTTAGCTGTCAAACAGGTGAACAACACAGAGCAACCATTGCAATGTCACCATCTCAGTTATGGAAACAAGTCACTGTGTGAGAAACAGGAACTTAACAACATCTGATTCAAAATTACCTTTGGTATAGATGTGTGTGATACATTCTCACTTCTTTACACACAGTTCTCAAATCTTTTTGAGCCAGCAGTTTCTACTTAGTTCCAAAACAGGACTGTTTTTTTTTTTTTCAATTGTATTCTGTGTTCATTGTTGTTATACTGTATGTCTTGGCAATATGAAAAAAATCCAGGTAAAGAATGATCTCAGCTCCACAACCATCTTTCCCAGATACCAATAATAAATGGTAAATGGACTAGTTTTTATATAGCGCTTTTCTACTCAGTATGAGCACTCAAAGCACTTATACAACCTGTTTGCATTCACCCATGCACTCCCATTCATACAAGCACTTCCATTTTACAAAGCTAAGTGCTTTTAATTACCTAACATTCACACGCATTCATACTCCGACAGAACGGTCGGAGAGCAACTTGGGGTTAAGTATCTTGCCCAAGGATACATTGGCATGTAGCCCGGAGTAGCCAGGATTCGAACCGCTGACCTTCCGATCAGTAGGTGACCTGCTCTACCTACTGAGCTACAGCCAATATACTACATATGAAAACATATTATTGAGTTTTAAGATATTGTTCTTATTACTATACACAAGCTGGTAAATTGCTCTGAAGCGCACAATCGGCTTATTATCTTCATCACAAGTTATACGCATGGCTCTTTACCTCAGGGGTTTGGAAAACTCTGGTTAATAGTGTAACATGCTAACACCAAATCAGATCAGTGAGATTTGCAAAGAAGCACAATCTCCACCAGCCACAGTGGCAGTCCTATCACCATGACACGATGATCCTGATCCTCCACAAAATTTGGTATAGTAGTTTTAGTGTAATCTTGCTGACAGACAAACAGTACCAACTGCGTACCTCTCTGAAGGCGAGAGCTAAACCAGAGGTGTATGTGATACCTTCCAATATGAGCTATTCACTGCAACAGTTTTGGATTGTTTAAAAAAAATAAATCTTAGAAAGGTTCAAAAAGACACTGATTATGTTAAGTCAACTTCCTTTTCAGGTTTTAAAGACACCAAAATCCTTACAATGTGAATTATTCCATTTTGCTAATAATTAGCCAAAGCATACCTCCAGGCTCCATCAGGGCTTTTTGATGGAGTGCTACATGAAGTGGCTTGGTCTTAGTCACCTGACTTAAACCCAGCTGAGATGGTTTGGGCTGTGTCAGACCACCAAGCAGCCAATGTTCAGCACATGTGAGGAATCACTTCAAGACTGTTGGAAAAATAATTTCAGGTAAGAAAATACATGGAGCTGGTTTAGAGTATTTGTTGATATAAAGGGAAATATTTTTTTTTTTCTTTAATATGTATGTGTCATTTCATAGTTTGATGTGTTTTAATCCTGAACTAATATTGAAGTTCTAAAAAAGTTTATCAGCGATGCCACTCATGTGCTGTGGGGCTTTAATTGAAAGCTGACAGGAGGGTTTTTAAGATTGCCTGTGACTTTAGACTTGTGAACAGAAAAATGGTCAGTTTACTTTGTGTATCGACTGCGTTTGGATTTGATGAGTCGTCCTTATGTTGGGTCGCCTCTTTTCAGTAATTCTGAATTGCACTGAAGTAAACTGTCATCAGTGTGTGTGTGTGTGTGTGTGTGTGTATCTCAGTCTGCCCCACATCCATGTGTCACTATCTCCCCAGCTACCAGCCTCCACCTCTAGTCAGCTGCTGAGGATGTCTCACTCCATTGATACCATGTGATATATTCCAGAGACAAACCAAGTGAGCTCGAAGGCTGTAATGGAAAAAACAAGTTTAGTTTAATGTGTTCACATCACAGCACATCACGCACCCAACCCCCATTATGAGGGAATCCCCAGTACGTAAACAAAATGACGTAGTAAGATGCTCTAGTCTGATACTGTACATTGCCCCCTTCTCTACCCTCTTCGGCCCATGTGCACCCTCCGACAACTATCTGGGCTCAGACTTGTTTCATACTGAGAGGGCGGATCAGCCAAATTAGGGCTGGGATATCCCTGTGTCAAGGTGTCTCAGGCTGATAGCAATGTTTGTCTCTATCGCCCTCCACCCACCCCCCGCCAGGTTGCCCACCAACCAACCAGAGGACCAGTAGGGTATTGCACCTCTTGTGGTCGACGTAGTTTCATATGGGTGTTCCCACTACTCAAGTTTTCTTGCTGTGTTTGTCTTTTCATTTTTTCTGGGTCATTTTGTCACCGGGCTTGTCAAAGCTGACAGAACAGCTCGGCCTGTGATCGGCCCATTTCCTCTGCCGGAGACCAGGTAGGAGCACCTGTATGCAGGTAGGGGTGATCTACCTCTGGGAGGGTTTAGGTACACATTTTGGCATTAATGTTCCAGATGGAAGGGGTCAGACAGGATGATACCTGAATGTACCCCAACAGAAAAGTAAAATCAAGCTATTTATATCTCTGCCATGTTTTAAGATAAAAAAAAAATTAGAATGAATTTTTTTTGTTTGGGTAACTTTCTAGGAAAGGAATGGTAACCTTTTGAACTATACATTTGCTGTGCATATTTGTTGCCATATATCAAACATTTTTCTTGCTAATTTCAAGGCATGATAAAAATATACATCATATTTGGATTTCCATCATTTCTTTTGGCATTGTTTGAACTATATCAACTTTATATTCTGACTTTGTGTTAAAGAATCTGCATATTCTCAGTAAAATATCTTTATCAGAAAATGACAGCGCCTTCCTAACACTAATCATTCTAATGTTTGTTCCAAGAATTACAAAATCATTAATCTAACCAGGTATAAAGTGGATGTGTAATAAGAAGGTTAAATAACAGCTTAACTGTTATTTAAGCTGCCATTTACAACAAAAGTGCAAGACTTGCTCATCTGTTTGAAAAATGGAAATACAATACACTAAAAAAAATTACAGTTAGAAATTATAACAACTATATTGTCTAATACTTTACGGTTCAGTGTCAAATTGTCAGTAATTTCAAAATTTTTACTGTAACGTTGTTGCGGATAACAGACGTGTCTCGTTGAAGGGTGTAACCCAGAGATAAGACTCTGTACGGCCTCCTATTTCAGCTGTAATGTAGTTCATATTCTTAACGGCTGATTGATTATCTGCCCTCAGCTGTGACTCTGCTGACAAACTGTGATGGTAGATTGTGGATTCTTCATTAAAATTGCCCCAGAAAGTTCAAAGCGGGTTTTACTGTGAAACATTAGTGGATAAAAAATGTTCCTCTGTAGCAAAAATACCAACCAAACAGACTACAGAACAGTATATTGTAATTGTTACCAGAGTGTATAGCATATATTTATTGTAAATCCAGTGCTGTGGGTACACCTGTCTGAAATAAGGTATGCCAAAAATCCTAGCAGATAAAACAGTTGTCTTGTACTTGGTCCACAGTGAGATGACATCTCTTATTGTTATTATGTGTATGTTCATTCATATTATACCTTAGGGAATGCAAAAGTAGCTGAAAGCTGGGAGGACAGATAAGTCAACATCCATGGAAAACAACTTCACTTTTAAGGAGGTTGGTTTTTGGTGATCTGACACCTTCATTTTAATGCTGTGCACACCATCCATCCAAGGATCCATTTCACTTAGTTTTTATCCATTTCCACCCTCTTTCAATTACTTCTTTTACAACTTTGCTTATATCTAGGGCAGTGACATGTCATATGAAGACAGTGACTCGGCCTTTCCTTCTCCACTGAGACTGTGAGTTCCTCCTGTCGTCTGTTAACAGAACTGCACTCCAGTTTACACTGAAATTTTGCGCCCTATTTCTGATAATATTTAGTTCTAGGTAAAACTGTTAGTATTTAACTAGTGTGTGGTTAAGTTGCGTCACAAAGGCAGTCGATAGAGGATTTTGTTTGATAATTTGTGCGAATTGTAGGGGGGGACCAATAGCACCGAGGGACAGCGAGAGAGAGAATATAGATATAGATAGAGAGAGATATAGAGGAGAGGAGAGATAGAGAAGAGAGAGAGAGAGAGAGATATATATATATATATATATATATATATATATATATATATAAAATCAACTCGGGGCCTGATGTAACCCAGAAAGTAAGCTAACAAATTAGTTGAGCAACCCTGCCATCTTGTGGCCATTTTCAGAATAGCACTAAAGACAGACTGTTTTGATTAGTCTGATTGATTTAGTCAAGGAGACTGAGATGTTTATATTGCCAAAAGCAGTCTCAGGCTTCAAAGTCAATTTACCTACAAAAAAAAAAAATTGCAAGTAGTTGGTCTTACAACCTGTAAGACCAACTACTTGCACATTGTCTTTAGGATTTGGTGAGATGTTGGAAGTTAATTTTGAGCAGAGTTCATGATGATCCCTGATCTTAATTTGTGTTTTCCTTTCTTGCTACCCACCAGGACTATACCAGGTCAGAGTGACATTATTGACCTTGAAAGGGGGAGGGAGGAAGGGGAAGATGATGAGCCATCGCCGGAGCCCATCGTCATTCCCTGCAATCCAGACGGTAAACTCTTCTGAAAGTCTGTGCTGGTGTTTGCGGTTTGATTTTCATATATCTGTGCACAAATCACACCTCTGTCTCTTCATTTCAGCTTTTCTGAACCTGAATACCAATGCCACTACAAGAGGGGATGCTCAAGTTGGTCTACATTTTTTAACCCTTCAAATCAAATATTAAAATTCATGAATACAGTCCATCATTTATTCTCATGTTTTTAACTAATCACACTGAATTATTGTAGGCCTATGTGGAGCTGAATGAGCTCCAGGGCAACATCTGGCAGGAGACTAGCCGCTGGGTGGCTATGAGGAGAACCTTAACCCTGCCACAGGAACATGGGCTCCTTCTCATATCTCCTATCTCACCTTCAACAGCCTGCTCCAGGTCCGCAAAATCATGAGTACAGGTGAGTTTGGAGGTTTACATGTACCCAAATTAGTGTCTCCCCTTTGAATAAATTCAAACTTTAATGTGACTTGTTACCAGAAAAACTGGTTGACAAGTCTAAAAGCCTAAAAATAAAACATCTGTCTAACATTTTCCCAGGTGCGGTCATCTTTGACCTGAATGCCAGCAGTCTGGCTTCTGTGGCTGAGAAAGTGGTTGATGAGCTGGTGAGCAAAAATGAGATCCGTTCCAGTGATCGAGATGACCTCCTGAGAGCTCTCCTGATGAAACGCAGGTAACCCATGGGATACATATTTCCTTTGCAAGATGCTAATGCCTTAAACATGATTGCTCATTTTATTTTTCTCCTTCCAGTCAGTCTGAGGGACCTGTGGCTTTTTTCCTCTGGAGACATTCAAATGCAGACCTTTTCTGTCACAAAGAAGGTACAAATGTGGGAGAATTTTATACAAATTAATGCATTTGTTTTTCTAAATCACATTTATTTGTCAACATAGCAGAGCTGACATGTTGTACTGCTTTACGTCTTCTCTTTGCAGAGAGACACTTCTGATAACATAGAGGCTTCAATTGTCCTCTCAGGTATGACTAGATTTTTCTGACCCTTAAGTTATCTCTAGTTTTTTGCACGTTGCTCTGGAGCAGACCTAAATGAGCCTGTTTCCCACAGGTGCTCTGGATCTCCTGCATAAACCAGTGTTGGCCTTCGTCAGACTGAGTCACTCTGTGGTGATAGAGTCCATCCTGGAGTCTTCTGTCCCATTCGCTTCGTCTTTGTCTTGGTGGGCCCCAGCAGCAGTGGATTAAACTTCAGTGAATGCGGCCGCACCATGGGTGCCCTGATGGCCGACTGGGTGAGGGAGAACAGGAAGAGTGAAAATAATGGCAAAGCAGCACGATGCTTTAGAAGTCACACAATTTAGTCAAAGGAAAGACACCACATTTGTTTGGTTTGCAGGTGAGTCCAAACTTATATCTCTCTCTGTGTCTGTCAGGTGTTCTGTCTGGAAGCTTACTTGGCTCAGACTCCAAAAGATCTCACCGATGCCATCGCTGACTTCATGGACTGCAGTATTGTGATTCCTCCCACTGAGATCCAAGATAAGGCGATGTTGGAGCCAGTGATTGACTTCCAGAAAAAACTGTTGTGTGACAGGCTTCGTTCTACTGACCCCCGTCTTGCCTTTGGAGATATGGCTAAAGGTCAGCATACGACTGAGATAAGAAGTTCCTCGACTCTTTTTTCCAATAGCAGCAGCCAGTAAAGTTTTGGGCCAAATGCAGCCTTAAGTTTTAAAAGCTGAACTCCAGCATAATCATATGTAACACCTTTAGATCAAAGGTATAATAGAAGAAGAAAAGTTCTATAAAAGAATCTCATACTTAAGGAATAGAAGATTTATAGTAATAAGTAAAGGCAAATTGATCTGTTTGATTTTTCTAGCTGTGAAATCTGAAGGCCCAAAGGAGGACCCTCTGGCCCGAACAGGCTATCCTTTTGGTGGGATGGTGAAGGACATAAAGCGCCGTTACCGCCACTACATCAGCGACTTCACAGACGCTCTGAACCCTCAGGTGCTTGCTGCCATCATCTTCATCTACTTCGCTGCCCTGTCTCCAGCCATCACCTTCGGAGGTCTTCTAGGTAAAAGAGAGAGTCATTTGATTTTGTGGGTGTAATTCATCTTGTTCATTTTTTAGTTTGTTTTATTAATATTTATCTTTAATGTCTGAACCCAGCTGACAAAACAGAAAAAATGATGGGCGTGTCAGAGCTTATGATCTCCACTGCCGTCCAGGGGGTCATCTTCTGTTTGATTGCTGCCCAGCCTGTCCTTATCATAGGCTTCTCCGGACCGCTGCTGGTGTTGAGGAGGCTTTTTTGCTGTATGTGAAAAGTTGTCAAATGCTAAAACTCCAGAACTCAGTCTGTTGAAAGCTACTTTTAAAATTCCTTCCCTTTGTTCCTTTCTTAACAGTTCTGCAAGATGCAGGGCATTGAGTACATCGTAGGCCGCATATGGGTGGGTATGTGGCTGATACTGATCGTGGTTCTCATCGTAGCGATGGAGGGCAGCTTCCTGGTCCGATACATTTCTCGCTTCACCCAAGAAATCTTCTCCATTCTCATCTCGCTCATCTTCATCTATGAGACCTTCAATAAGCTCTTTAAGGTTTCCTCATCTCATTCCTCCATCCATTTTACAGCATCGTTTCCATTTGCCTTTGTTTTTATCTCCTTCTTCTTTCTTATACCTTCTCAGATCTTTAAAACGCACCCTTTGATCCTGAACTACGAACATCTGAATGATACACTAGACAACCCCTTCCACCCAATCATCAAGGAGCACATTGAGACCCATCCAGATGGCAATGAAACCATTCGTGTGGAGGAGTATGAACGGCCATACCCCAACACTGCCCTACTCTCTATGTGCCTGATGTTTGGCTGCTTCTTCATTGCATACTTCCTCCGTCAATTTAAGAGTGGCCATTTCCTCCCTGGCCCTGTAAGATCAACTATTGAACAGACTCTAAAGTATTTTAAATGAACACTTTATTTATTCTAGGATTCTGAGCCTCTTGTATCCTTTGCTCTCTTTCTCACTAGATCCGTCATTTGATTGGAGATTTCGGAGTCCCCATTGCTATTTTCTTCATGATTGCGGTGGATATCAGTATTGAAGACGCTTACACTCAGGTGAGCATTAAATAGTGTGAAAAATGCACATGTATTTGTGAGCTCTTGAAGAAAGACCGAATCAATCCAATGCTCAGAAATTTATGTTAGATTAGAAAAAAAAAAAAAAAAAAAGCCAAACAATCGAATCTTTAACTGTGTCTTTCTATTTGGCATCATCATCCTGTCTTCTCATAGAAACTGGTTGTGCCGAAAGGTGTCGAAGTGTCAAACCCCATGGTCAGAGGCTGGTTTATCAACCCCCTGGGAGAAAAGAAGCCTTTCCCCATCTGGATGATGGGTGCTAGCTGTATACCTGCAGTGCTTGTCTTCATCCTCATCTTCCTTGAGTCCCAAATTACCACGTGAGTAACGCTTTAAACAATTTCTTGATGTGACTCTAACTAATTTTGAGAAAATATTTAAGAAATTGCTTTCTTGTCTTCTCTGTGGATCCCAGGCTGATTGTGAGCAAACCGGAAAGGAAAATGGTGAAAGGATCGGGTTTCCATTGGGACCTCCTCATCCTGGTCACAATGGGAGGAATCTCATCTCTCTTTGGGGTCCCTTGGCTGAGTGCTGCAACTGTGCGATCTGTGACCCACGCCAGCGCACTCACTGTCATGTCCAAAGGCCCCAAACCAGAGATCGAGAAAGTCGTTGAGCAGAGGGTCAGCGGCACAATTGTGGCCATCATGATTGGTAGGTGGTGCCATCTACAGCAATGATGGATTCACAGCGGGGGCTGAATAAATAACCATATTGCCTCTCATGCCCGTACTTTTTATGTGGTTTTCAGGAGTTTCTATTTACATGGAGCCTATACTGAAGATGATTCCAATGACGGCCTTGTTTGGCATCTTCCTCTATATGGGTATCACTTCTCTAAATGGAATCCAGATGTGGGACAGGATGCTTCTCTTCATTACTCCCAAGAAATACCATCCCTCTGATGCCTATGCCACCAGGGTATCTATTCAGCACAAATATAGTTTATTTTATGCTAATCATAATACATTTGTAATGTGGTACACCTTCGTGTCTGGAAGATAACTCGCTATGCTTCAAATAGCTGTCTTAGATGATTTGGCCCACAGCACAGATAAGAACCTCAGCACTAAAGCCCATGGGGTTTTGCATCTGTTTACTCTTTCTTGTATTTGTTTTTTTTGCATGTCTTTGTAGCTCTATGCCTCACATTTGTGTCTTTGGTTGTGTATCTTAGTGATATTTTTTTTACCTTGTTGTCATTTTCACTGAGTTTCCAAAAACTGATATTAATACTTTCATATAAAGGTTATAGCTCATGGCCCCTTCCATTTAGACTATGCATGCCAGCCAAGTCCAATAGCCTAATAATTGCTATATAAACTGATAATTAGTGTATTTATCACCCTCTCATGTTGTCATTTGGCAGGTGAGTACCATGCGAATGCATTTGTTCACTGCGATCCAGGTCATGTGCCTGGCTATCCTCTGGATAGTGAAGATAAGTCCCTTCTCTTTGGCTCTGCCTTTTGTTCTCATTCTGACCGTCCCTCTGCGCATGTTCATGACCGGCAGGCTCTTCTCTGTCATGGAAATGAAATGTGTAAGTACTTGTCTATATATATTTTGTTTTTCACATTTACCTCTACACATTATTCCATATGCAGTTTTCCTTGCGGTAACCTGAGGTGCTTGTGTTGCAGCTGGATGCTGATGATGCCAAGGTGACATTTGATGAGGACGAGTAGGATGGGTCCCTACAGCCATAAACATCACCATACCACTCAGATTTAATTCACAACTTTGATGCCAGTTCTTTGTAGTTTCAAACTGTTCCATTGTTATATTTAAAGGACATTACCTGACATTTTTTTAAGTAATACATGAGTTCTACATCTAAATCTTTGTTTGTGACAAACCAGAATATAGTCCATTTTGTCATCACGATGCAGTAGGTATTACTACCTATTATTTTCATGTTTTGAGTTCTTTTTTTTAAGGTATTAGTGGCTGTTTATCTACTTAGATACAGAGTGATATTTTCTCTCAGGAAAAAAAAAAAAGGTGAATTTTGCAAATAAGAGGCATTTTTCTCCTGAGATAGATCCATTTATATTATTTTCTTTCAGTGCTCAGTCCCAGTTTGGCTTAAATGTTACAAAAGTGCAGTTACATTGTAGTTCTGCCCATGTTATAATAATGTAATTTTATCTTACTTTAAAGGAAATTTGATTATCAGCTCTTTAGATGTGCATGAATAATGTGCCTTTTGTCCATACAGTATCAGATGATTCCAAAAAAAAAAAAAAAAAAAAAAAAAAAAGTTTGAAGTTGTTTCTTGAGTTTTCCTCATTTATTTTGTGTATTGTTTATGCAACAGTTTAGTCTTTTCTGTTCATCTGGCTTATGTAGAATGTGAATGTGCTGATTTTAAGTGTTTAATTGCTTTGTGATTCTAGAATGGGATGTGCAGTGTTAGGTAGATAGTTGATGATGAGATCTTATTGTTTGAATTGATTGGTATACTGATGACATAATCAGGTAAAACTATGTACATTTTTCTTGTGCTTTTTATGCTGCCCATCACATTTGTGTGCAAAACACTGTACATGCTATGAATTTCACTTTATTAAAAAAAAAATAAAGACAACCTTAAAGTGCATGTTTTCAGAAGTGCATTAATAAACACAATATGTCACATGTCGACATTTTATTCTTAATTTATTCTGCAAGTAAGAGGAGAGGTTGTGAGCATATCTCCCACTCAGCTGCATGCTGCCTTCAAAGATTTCAAGTAAAGTTCAAAGTCCTTTTGCTATCTGAAGGATCCGGTTGATGTACTCACCACACTTAGTCTTGAATATAATAATTATCTAGAGGGTCCCCATTAAACAGCATACTGCTTTCTTTCTGAGACTGGTAATGTCTGTTTAGATTAGATGACTCAGTAATACAAAGACGTTACACAAAAACCAGTGACATGTCACATCATACATAGAGATACAACACAAAATACAAAACCATGAAGTTGCAAAATACATACTTAATGTAATTTTATTTCATGATGCCACTTTTACCATCAATTGACAACAGAGTGCATTTCTCAATGCACTGAGAAACAAAGACTTTGGGGAACTGAACACTGCAGGAAAGGAGTAAATTACTAATTGTAAGTTTTAACAACTTTGCACACAACACTGTGTAACTGCCTAAATGCCCTGGTCTCTTTACAAGCAGCTCTGCGTGTTTGTTTACTGTGACATCTTGTGACGTTAGATCAATTCTATATAAGAACATCTTTATTTGTCTGAACTCGAGTCTCTTGCAAAGATACCCGTTTTTCCCACACTAAGAAAACGCAACACGGTTTAACTAGGCCGAGGGCCTGAAAGTCATTTGTTTTCCCTGAATCGGACTGCCTGGATTGGATGGCCGGGGGTTCCGCCCACAAACACACAAGGTGGAGTTGAAAAGCAAAACATGCGGGACCAAAATGAAGCTGTCATACAGCCGCTTACAATTTATAAAAAGAGGTTAGGAGCAGTGAGAAACGGGGCGGATTCTGCTTTATAAATATTTTACTTAGTTATAGTTTATGTAGAAGTCTAACATTCATAAGTAACATAAATTAAAGTTTTGTTTGCTTTCGATATAAACACTGAAAGGAGAACGTGAAATTATCCGGTTGCATACATTTTTACAATCACCTGCATAACGCTGGCTTTCATTGCACTCTCGGTGACTTGATAAAGTACTCGGAGGTGCAAACTTCGGCTGCAAATGTGACAGGGTCGGCCTGCGGGAGTAAAACTAATCGCCCTCGGTTGCATTCAAACTGAACGGTGCTAGATCGGAAAAAAAATGTCGAGGTATCGGCGTAGCGAAATGGTTGGATGGAGAGAGACGAGCTGCTGCGCGCTGAGTGGAGGGAGACGGCGAGTGAGATGGAGGCGGGGGGGAAGGACCATCTCTGCGGGGACTGGAGCCCAGGACCGACGGCGCAGTGCTGGCTATCGTTCAACCCTCCCCTTCTTCCTCCACAGCGACGCCGAGGCTCACGCTGAGAGACAGGTAAGCCAACACAACAGCCGCTCGGTTTCATTATACACTACGCGGACGCGATAAACAACCTTCAAAAAATACACCAAAACGCGATAAATATAGATTTAACATTTGCTTTTGTGTTCTCGTAACGCGCCTCGGTCGGTAGCCTCTTTGTAGTGGCGAAATAAACCGACGGTGGCAGGGTACAGACGAGGTCGGCCATACCCGAATTTCTTGTCCCAAACAGCGGGGAAGAAACTGGATGTAAGACCCGGAGGTAAAACGTGTTATTTTTCTAAAATAACACACAAAACCCACTCTTTTGAGCTGATTCTTTCATCGAAACTCGACTGTTTATGATGTAAAGGGGGTATTTGCGTAGGAGAATAAACGGTGGTTTCCGCGCCGAGACCTCCATGCGGCTGTTGGCGGAACAGCCAGCCGCCTCTCTCGGTTAGCCATCAGGGATCTCAGTTTAATATCTCACCGTGCAGAGACTCGCCCTCTCTCTCCCCCTCTCTCTCACTGGCTAGCCCAGAACCTCCGACGACCGAGCTCGGAGAACCCGCCTTTTTGCCCTCGCTTATGCGCTTTTGGATCGAGGGAAGCGAGTCTGAGACGCCCTGGCTTTAGTTTTAAGCTCCGTTTCTCTGTGTGTGCAGTGCGCCATTGGACCTTGTCACGGTAGGTTTCCTTGTAGAGCAGAGCTGAAGCATGGCGGACCTGGAGCTGTTTGTCGCGCCAGAGAAGCTACTCAGCCGCGGTTGTTAACATGTTTCCTCGGAGCTTTAGCTAACGATTTTAGATGCAGTTTAACGCTACAATCCTGCGACCGGAACTGTAAGCAGGTACCGTTAAAACTGATTATAAAATCTGGTCGATGCGATAATGTTTGGCTGTTAAAAAATATTTTCCATTTTCTTCTTTCTTCCTGCGCCTCCGCAAGTCTTTCCAGCCAACCACCACGTTATTTCACTTACGTCGGGCATTTTTACGATTTGTTAAAACTTGTTATTAATCCCTCTGCGGTGCCCACTGTAAAACTAGCTGCCTTTAATTTAATGCTAGCTAAATAAAAACCATTATGTGATTTTAAATTATTTGTTGTAAACAGCAGCTAACGTTAATGTAGTCCAGGTCTACTCTCCTGGACACGAAATTGCTCTTAGATGCCAACAAGCTTGTAGCCTCGTATTAAATAACATTTATAAAACGGTATAGCTAATAATATTTAAAGAAATTGTCTAATTTAAGCCGCATTTTTGATGTCAAATCGTCTTTGCTCGTGTTAAAACCTCGGCACCCCGATTTATCACCCATATTGTAATTATTTAATATCAAATTTTATGTTCTAACAGTTTTTGTGGCGGTTCTTTAGTTACATAAATGGTGAAATCGATCTTTTCAGTGTAGCTAGGTCACACGGTGGGCATCACAGTGAGCTGGGGCCATCAAGGACAAGATGAACAACGAGCAGCCGCCATCATTGGAGCGCCTCTCGGTTACGCCTCGCTAAAGAATGCTCTGGATTTTGCTGGCAAATCCCACCGTTAAACGCCTAAACCACGAATAAAATGGCCTGCAGATAACCTTAAAACACATTTATTTGCTATAAACCAATCTTATTTCCATTTCCTCGCTCCTGTCTCAGTAAACGTTAGAGCAGAAGATTATAGGTTTGCGTGGCGGAGCTAGATCAGCGCTCAACGGTGATGAGGCGCCTTTGCCGAGTGGCGCATTTGGCTGCAGTGCTTCCAAGCTACCATTCCCCTTTCTCGGAGACCGAAAGCAGATCCCTCGTCCGTGGTCAGCTGGTCGCCTACAGCTGCCTGTCCGTCCACGTCCATTCGTTTCCTCCTTCCGTGGATCCTCCCCAACCTCCGCTCCGACAGAAAATCCTCCATTACCGAGCGGACCAAGCGAGAAAATGGTCGCTCCTGTGTGTCCACGATACTTTTGTTGTGGAATAAGGACAGTACTAATACGCCAAATTCCGGTTGGCAAAATTTGCTCGACGGAGACTCCTGTTGTCGTAGCTAGATGTGCTAGTTGAAGCCCTCCGCAGTGTTATTTGAGATTTGAAGCCGTCACAAGCAATAGCCTATGTCTCACCATGTAGCGTAAACGTTTAAGGGGCGGTGTAATGAACATAAACCATTATGTCGAGCCAAATTTAAATTTAACGACTTTGAATCATCAGTATTACCTTTTATTTTACGGACTAACCACTTTATTTAGTAATTAACCTTAGTTATATAAATAAGAGAGAATAACATTAATTACTGTTTTAACGAATGCGACTCTTTCTGATTAAAGGTAATAAACATGAATCTGTATATTATAGATTGCTGTTTGGTTCTTGATTGAAGTTAATATATAAGATAGGTTTAAATGATGTGATTTTTGTTTCTATTGCAGATCCAAGACAGAACAACCACAAATGAATGGTGAAATGGAGGCAGCAACACAAGACCAAGGTGGGATTTTGCAACAGCTGTTTTCATAACCTCATATATTAAGTCAATATTTTTACATTTGATTAATAGTTGTTCCTGTAAGAATTCTGGCAATGAAAATACAATATATGATTTAGACACTTAAAGTTGCCATATGGATAGATTCGTTTTTTGGGGTATTTTTTTTTTTTTGTCAGAATACTCTAAGATACACAAAAGGCCACTTATTACTTGGCAGACATTTGGATGGATCTTTTTTTTTTTTTTTTTTTTTTTCCCTTTTTTTTTTTTTTTTTTTTTTTTTTTTACGTCTCTTTTTACATTGTCACAGTGTGGGCGCAGGATGACCTTTTAAAACTGCTGGAGGCCATGAAAGTGGCCCTTCCACCGAAAGACCTGACTAAATACAAAACATCAGAGTCCCACCTCGACTGGCAGAAAGTTGCCTTCAATTCCTACACAGCAGAGATGTGCAAGCAGAAATGGCAGGAGGTCTCTAAAGAGGTGAGTTCATGTGTATTGATTTCCTCCCAAGTCAGTTTTCTCTGTTAAGTCAAATTTAGTCATCTGCTGAGTTTCTGTATGCTTTTGTTTTCCTGCCAAATGCAGATTCGTAAATTCAGGACCCTGACAGAATTGATATTTGATGCTCAAGACTACATAAAGAACCCCTACAAGGGCAAGAAAATAAAGGTGAGTCAAAATCAGTATTTTACTAAATTTATGGACAGCCAGGTGTGTTGGTGAAGTTTAAGGTTTAAGTAATTTCACCCACTTTTCCTCCCACAGAAACACCCAGATTTCCCCAAGAAGCCTTTGACTCCATACTTCCGTTTCTTTATGGAGAAGAGAGCCAAGTACGCAAAGCTGCATCCTGAGATGAGCAACCTAGACCTTACTAAAATCCTCTCCAAGAAGTACAGGGAGCTGCCTGATAAAAAGAAGGTTAGTCAGAGACAAACAAAACAGTTTTGACTTATACTTTTTTTTTTTTTTTAAGCTTTAAATATTCTAAGAACAATAATGTTTTCTTACAGAAAAAATATGTTGACGACTTCTTAAGAGACAAGGAAGTATTTGTGCAAAGCATGATGAAATTCAGGTAAGTTGATGACTTTTTGAAAAGTAGCACACAAGGTAAAATAAGCCTTCCCATGCATTATCATAAAGCAAAATACCTGTGTTTAAATATTTTTCTTATGATGCGGAAACAGGGAAGAACATCCAGACCTGGTGGAGAGCATGACCAAGAAAGGATCAAATGTACCAGAGAAGCCCAAGACACCCCAGCAGTTGTGGTACAACCATGAGAAGAAGGCCTTCCTCAAGCTGCACCCTGATGTGAGCTTAGTCATTCTCAACATACAGAACGCAACCTCTTAGCCTCTTTCAGAGATGTTAACTTTTTTGTGTGTGTGTGTGTGTCTGACTCCAGGCAACCACCAAAGACATTAAAGATAATCTTAGCAAACAGTGGACACAGCTTCCCGACAAAAAGAGGCTCAAATGGATCGGCAAGTCCCTGGAACAGCAGAAGCAGTATGAGGTGAGATGAGATTGAGTGTGCGATTGTTTTTATAGCAATGATAAAATGTAAGGGCTTTTAAATGTGGGTTGTTTTTTTTTTTTTTGTTTTTGCAATCTTCCAGGAGACAATGCGGGAATACATCCAACAGCACCCAGAGTTAAACATGACCCAGGAGGACATTGTTAAGTCCACCCTGACTAAGGCAGAGCGACACCTGAAGGACAAATCTGACGGCCGACCTGACAAACCGCCTCCGTGAGTCCCGGCTACACACCTGAAGTGTCTGATTGTGTAGGTCACTGCCCTGTGAGATATTCAGGTGTAACACGTGGTGTTTGAATGCTTTCAGAAACGGTTACTCGATGTTCTGTGCGGAGCTCATGTCGAGCATGAAGGACGTTCCCAGCACAGAGCGCATGGTGATGTGTAGCCAGCGATGGAAGCTGCTGAAGCAGCACGAGAAGGACGCCTACCAAAAACGCTGCGAGCAGGTGACTTGATAATCATGAAGTCACATAGTTTTGAAAATCAAATTTAAAGCCTTTAAGTTTGTCTAAACTGTCATATTTGTGTCTTTTCAGAGAAAAAAAGAGTATGAAATTGAGATGAACAGATTTCTCAGTGTAAGTCTTACATTGTTTATATGTTGTAGCCATCCCTCTGCCTTTTTATGAGTTATACTTTTTACTGGAAGTGTTTTTATGTGTGATTTATTTGCTATGCTGACACCTGTAGAGTATATCGGAGGAAGAGCAGCAGCGGGTCTTGGGTGAGGATAAGGTCGGTTTTAAGAAGGGTGGCGGAGCCAATAGTCCCGCGTCTAAAAAGAAAAGCTCTAAAGCAAAGGTAAGCGTGAGAATACAGAAGCTTTGATAATATGATGCAGTTTTATAAGAACAACATGACTTGCAAGCGTAGTAATGCAAGATATGCTTGAGTCAGATTTTCCATGTTATTTTCTGATATATGGTGGTTAACATATTCACGTAACACGCAAAAGATCCCTGGTTTGAGACCAGGGAACGACACAGATCCATGGGAGGGTTGCACCAGGAAGGGCATCCGGTGTCACAATCTGTGCCAAAGCAAATATGCAAATTCATCTGCTCTGGCACCCCCTCGTGAATAAGGGAACATCTGAAAGAAGCTTTTTAATATTAAATGCATCTGCTGTTTTTTTTTTTTTTTGTTGTTGTTTTTTAAGGCAGTGCAGATTTCTTTGTGCATAATTATTCAGACAGAAAGCTATTACATCTGTTTACTTTGATACTTTGGTATGCTTTACTGAGATTCTCTTGTACATTGCGCAGGCCAATCCAGAGAAACCCAAAAGACCCATTTCAGCCATGTTCATATTTGCTGAGGAGAAACGTCCCAAACTGCAGCAGGAGCGGCCAGACCTTTCTGACAGTGAGCTCACAAGACTCCTTGCACGCATGTGGAATGAGCTGCCGGATAAGAAGAAGGTAATGTTGGTTTATGTAGCAGAGAGATGCCACATCAGTAGACTGGATCAAAGTGACAGAGTTTTCTGAAAGCTGGATTTTTGAACATGTCTCATGATGTTCTGGTTGTCTTTTAGGAGAAATATAAACGCTTAGAAACAGTACTGAAGGCCGAGTCCGAGAAGAAGGAAAAGGAGGATCGCAGTCGTCTTCCAGATCCGCCCAAAACTGCACAAGACATCTGGCAGCAGAGTGTTATAGGAGACTACCTGGCCAGATTTAAGGTATGCACCACTCCTAGAAGTTCTCCTGAATAGGAGGCTGTGCAGTGCTGTAGCTGGCAAAGTGAAGTGGATTTAATGCAAGTGTGTGCTTTGCAGAACGACCGGCCAAAGGCACAGAAAGCAATGGAAGGAACCTGGAGCACCATGGAGAAAAAAGAGAAAATTATGTGGATCAAAAAAGCAGCAGAGGACCAGAAAAGATACGAGGTCAGAGGGCAATCTCAGTAAAATCTGCCATATTTCTATACGACACCAGTGAGAGCTAAATGTTGACTTACCTGTCCTTAACAGAGGGAAGTGAGTGAGATGCGCTCACCTGCTGCTGCCATTGCCTCAGGGAAGAAAATGAAGTTTGAGGGTGAACCCAAGAAACCACCGTCGTAAGTTTGTGACCTCCGGCTCATCTGCGCCGTCTGATTTAACCAGTGAGAAACCGTGACATTTTCCTCATCTGATTTTTGACTCTCTAGAAATGGATATCAGAAATTCTCCCAAGAGATGCTGTCCAACGGAGAGCTGAATCACCTCCCGATGAAAGAGCGGATGGCTGAGATCGGCAGCCGCTGGCAGAGGTTACCACTGAAGGAAAAGGACCGCTACAAGAAGATTGCTGAGGAGAAGCAGAGGCAGTACAAAGTCCAGCTGGAACAGTGGCTCGCTGTAAGAAGGCCTTGACAGATGTTTCCGGGATGCAAGATGTTTCTGACACCTTTGGAGAAATCTAACATGCGTTTCCATCTTTCCACAGAGTTTATCTTCACAAGAGAGAAACACTTACAAAGAATACAATTCACAAGTAAGGAGTACTTTTGCGTTGTTACAGCTAACCATTCACAACAGGAGAAATGTACTGAAGCGCTTTAAAATTGTAGTATGTCTTTGGCATTTTTGAATGATTGATTATTTCCAATAATCCTTCAGAAAAGAAGAAGTACAGCAAAACCAGGAGGCCCCAAAGCAAAGTCCAAGAAATCTGTGAGTACTGACTTTGGTTGTTTTACTGTAATGGAACTCATCCGTCTGCTGGGTGTAACCTTTACATTTATATACTCATGTTAGCAGCCTTATCTGAAGGGAGACAAAAATAACTTCTTGCAGGATACGGAGGAGGACGAGGATGATGACGACGATGATGATGATGAGCAGGAGAAGGCTTCCTCCGAGGGTGACTCTTCCAGTGAGGAGGATGACGACGACGAGGACGATGAAGATGTGAGTGACATCTTTGCTGATATGCAGGGGAGAGCGACAGCAAATGGTTTGAGCTCGTGCTGAATCTGTTTTCTTTTGTTCTGGTTTAAAGAAGGAGGCCGAGGACGACGATGAAGACGACGAAGATGACGATGAGGCAGACGACAAGGAGAACAAGTCGGAGGACAGCAGCAGTGAGTCGAACTCGCAGGGGTCATCAGACTCTGATTCAGACTGAAACGGGCCATCGTTGACAAACTGAGCAGCGCTGAGCTGAGCCAAGAGTCCAGGGAGCTCTGCCACTGTGCCAACCCTGTTCTCCTCCCGCCACCAGAGGGAGCCCCTGCATTGCTTCATCCATTTCACACTCACCCACTTCATGTTGCTGCGTTGATGATCTGTACTCAAGGAGAGATCCTGCCCCTATCTCCGAAATCAGTTTAATTCCATCCCCAGTGTGATCGTCATCTCACAGCAGGGGCCGCTGACAGAATGCCAAAAACAGCATCCCACTGGTTTGGTGATGTCGTGAACATTTCTGCACTGGTTTCAATCTTGATTTGCAGCTTCAGTGGTTTAAGGTTAGAGTTTTAATGTGCTGGGTAACTGATTACCCCCTACGTCTTTTATTTTTGTTATTTTGATGATTAGTTAAGGACAGGTGGCATGAGTTGTGAACCGGCTGAGCCAAAGAACACAGTACGGTGGGTCACCTGGGGGGTGGGCAGGGGGTATGCGGGGTACTGGAAAATTGCACTCAACAAAACATTTCCTTTAAAAAAAATTTTTTTTTCCCCCCACAACGTTGTTGTATTGTCCTCAACTTATGATGTAGATTTTATGATTTTGTTCTTAAAGAAGTGGTATTTTTTCAGGAAAAAAAAAAATTAAGCCATTATGAATGTCTTTCTGTTGCTGGAGAATTTAAGAGTTTGTTACATACCCATGTTTTTCATTTGAAATATACATTGCCTATAAAGTATTCAATCCTTGGACTTTTCATGTTTTATTGCTTTACATCATTTAAAAAAATTGTTATTGGACCTTTTCACACTCAGCAGGGTATAAGGAAACACCGCAACATTTAATGGAAATGAACTGACTGCACCCAGCAGTGATTTATTTTTATTTTTTGGGTGGGGGGGGGGTTGTAAAGCTTTTCAACACA
The DNA here is from genome assembly GCF_007364275.1 of Archocentrus centrarchus. Lineage (NCBI taxonomy): Eukaryota > Metazoa > Chordata > Actinopteri > Cichliformes > Cichlidae > Archocentrus > Archocentrus centrarchus. The sequence goes on along the minus strand of NC_044353.1, from coordinate 28,395,756 downwards.
GAAGTGTGATGGATCTCATCTAAACCTGTGTGAGGGAATGTTTGATCTAAACTAAGCACAGATCTAAAAAACAAGACTGTTTTTTGTTGTTTGGGCTTCCAGATACAAGAACATGATGTTAATATAAATACATGTACTTAAGTTAAATAGGTTTCTGCTGGTTTAACTTGGACATAAAAGTCATTCGTGTCATAAAACCTGATTAGCCACGATGGTTCCGGTATAAAATATCAAAGTCCGGGTTGAGGGGGGGATTGAATACTTTGCAGGACACTACACATTGTCGTGTGTGTGTTATTGAGAAATATAGTTTATCAAAACTGACGTGTTTTAGCTGATCAGTCTTAACAGTTCTTACTGACTCAGTTAATTGAGCCGTTCATAATTAACATTTGGAATAACGTGTCCATGTTTAAAGCTCAGTCTGACTTTTTTTTTTTTTTAAAGAACACGTCGTACATGCTTACTTTTTTCTCAGAACTGTTTTCTCTTTCATTTACAGTTCAACTGTAATTTGCTACTAGTTTTTTTTAATTGTGAGCAGTTGTGTTTTGATCTATCTGGACCCGTTGTGGGTGTTGAGCTGAATGGATCGGTCCATTTTTATTTCCAAGTTTTAATGTTATTGACTGTAATCCACATGGGTTCTGTTCTGATGCTTATCCCAAAAAAAAAAAAAAAAAAAGTGTGCACTTAATGTAAATCAGTCCCTCTGTGTGAGTTTGTGTGCATGTGTGCACAGAACTTTGTATATATGAGGGTGTTTGCGTGTTTCTTTGCTTTAATGTGTGCTGTTTTTTTTTTTGCATACCACGATGTGACAGCAGTGTACATGTATGTGCCTGTGCGGGGACATCATACCAACACCATGAATGTAGATATTGTTAAATCTTTTATTTTATTTTTTTTCTCCAAAGGTCTTTGCGGTTGAATACCTGAAAATGGTTATACATGACTGTCATTTTGGGTCTCCAGACAAAGTACATGGCAACTATTAATGATCTGTTAGTAATGGGTTTATTTTGATCATTATGAATCTCATCAAAGACTGAAATAAAACCAGCGTGGACTATTTAAATAACTGGGGGAGGGAAACGCAAAGGAAAGCGATTGCTTCTGTTGAATGATGGAAGTTTGTAAAAGGGATTTAGGGAACTGAGTTGCCGGTGGACTTGGGGTTAAGAAAGAAAAAAAAAACTGTAATTTTCTGTAAATACTGTTTTTGTATCAAGTGCTTATTGTTTTGTTAGTACTTTTATTTTGGCAAGCCCTCATCTGTGGTTTCTAAGGCCAGTGAGTCTTTCACTCACGGGGGAGAATTTTTGGTTAAATTCGCCTGTTTTAGTTGTTTCTTCTCTCCCTTATGTCGGTTTATAGAGATATCTAAGACAGCAAAGCTTTACAAGTTTGTACTGCTGACAAATTGACAGAGTTTGATGTTTTATATAGCTGAGGGTGTTCTTATGTCCTTGTAGTTCAAGTATTTGGGCAAATAAATGATCTTTAACAGTTTAAAGCATGTTTTGTTTTGTTTTTTATAAGCTGAGAGCACACGGATCACAAAAAATCAATCGATCAAGAAATTTTTGGTAATGTCTACGCAGTAAAAAGGTCCTGTAGGACATCTGATGCATGTGACCAAATCCTGACCTTGATACAACATGGTAAAAGCAGGATCCCCCACAAGACCTCATCATGTCAGATGATGCATTGCTTTGGTGAATGGAAAAATGGCCTGCAGAGAACCCGTGACTTGAACCAACACCTATGAGATAAACTCTTCACCCAACATAGTTGGAATGGGGAAAATCCCTTTTGGCATCTTCCAAAATCTTGTTGGTTTTTAAATAGCTGGAATTAGAGTTGAGCAATTCCATGCTGCTGTAATGTTCAGCTGTCCACAAACTTTCGGTCATTTAGCATACCCTCGTGGTAGTGGTGACCTCATTCAGCCGCTCAGGCTATACAAACTGATTGTAGATAAAGAGCGAAAATCTAGCGTTCATTTATTGATGTCTGAACTAAAAGGTAGATGTCAAATTCCCCTGTAACAGCGGAAACACCAAAACTTTACCTTCAAAATAAAAGTATCAGAATGGCCTTAAATACGTCACAAATTTCCAAGCAGTGATTTATTTATTTATTATTATTTTAATGCAGGATGGTTTTGGTTTTCAAAACAAATTATAATAAAATGCCAGGAGGCTCCTTTAAAATAACAAGTCAGAGTTTCCTCTGCACTCATCTGTGTTTCAAAGTTATGTCATGTTTAGGGGTAAACTCATATTTCCTTTGGTTTATAAAAATGTGCTTACAGACCTAAATATATACATATTTGCAATTATATTTAGTGTTTACATGTTTGGATGTTCCTATATGCGCTTTTCAGTACAGTTATACTAACGTGATGAACCTACCTCTGGTTTCCCCACTTTTAGGCCTACTGTTTTTATTTTATTTTAGATGCATTCAAGGTGATTATTTGTAGCTGGTCTATGTGGAGATAATTTTGTCTACTGTTTAGTATTTTAATGATCTTCTAAAAAAAAATCAGTCTAATAAGTAACTAGTCTTTAGCTGTTGAAGAAATGTTGAACAAAATGGTATTTCTTTCAGATGGTTAGTTTTTCTTAGAGATTTAGAAGTGTCAAAAAAAATCGTGTTTTTAACCTATGGAATATGATGCACTTTTCTAATATGCACATTGATACACTAAATGCTGACAAAACCTTAAGCATTTGAATGACAGAATGATCTTCTTGCACGCCTCCACGATGTGGACATCCAGTGTGTTGGTTCACTTTCAGGCGAGTTCCACCAACTCACTTGACACGCGACAGGTGAAGCTTTTATTTTTAACGCTTAAACCGGAAGTCCGCTGCTTTACATTTCTGTCGCGCTTTGTCGGCCTCCTCGTTCGTAACGTCAGTGTTGCTAACCGACACCTGCGACAGCAGACACTTTTAGCGAGCTTTTTGTTTTACCAGGGATATTACGATGGCTGTAGCTGAAGACCGGGCCTCCTGCTAACGTGTTTTATGTGGATGGACTCGGTCATGTCGCCTCCCGCAGAGAAACTGCCCGGTTCAGGCTGAGTTTTCGGCATGACAGGGTAAGAGGAAACAGTTTGAAATTAAAACACACCTAACGTCGCTACATTGTTTCTTAGTATTCGAACGCTACAAAGGCCTTTCCTTCAGCCCAAATTAGGAGAGAAGTAGAGGCAGCAAATATAAACCATAAAAGGTGATACTAGCCGGAGTTAATTTTCTTAGGCAACTGTCATCACCCGCGTTTAGTTTCTAATAACGTTAGCTAGTCGTTGGTGAGGTTGTTTAAACGAACGTTTTATGTAAAATGTAGCTATTCTTTGAGCTTTCTTGTTGGACACACAATCATCATCAATTAAACACGTGCAGGTTTAACGCTGGTGAGGGTGTATTCATAAAAACAAGTATCTCAATAACATGCAGTGTGTGTGATGTGCAGCAATATGAAAATCAGGATGTTGCTGTAGTTGATGTCTTCACTTCAGGCATGGGGGGGAGTCACAGTTGTCAGATTGTACCACTAATTATTACATGTGACGAGCTAATATTTCTTCTCTTTCTTTTCAATAGGATGAAGATAGATCTGGATCAAGTGCTAATACATATTTTTAAAGTAAGTTATCTGTTTGTGCATTTGGATTAAATTTGTTACCTGTCACCCGTATTGTTGTTTGAATTCCATCCCGTCTCTTTTAAGTTCTTAGATCACAATCTTATTACCTTGCGGTCAAGATTTCCATTACAGATTTTCAAATGAAAATGGAGGATATGCCCCTCTCAGGCCTAGACAACACCAGGCTGGAGGTGAGGCATTACCTGTGCATACAGGTGCAAATCATATGTGTTTACCAAACATTGGGTTTGTTTTTGGTGTTATGTTATAATTTTTGATTTTGTAGGCCTTGGCCCATGACATCTATTCTGAGCTGGTGGAAGATGCCTGTTTGGGCCTGTGTTTTGAGGTGCATCGTGCTGTGAAACAGGGCTATTTCTTCTTGGATGAAACAGACCAAGAGAGCATGAAGGAGTTTGGTTGGTGTCATGGCTACTACTTCTATTCTGTTCTGTTTGTTTTTGATGTGTTTGCTTACCTTTTTTTTTCTTTTTTTTTTTTCTTCCTCCAGAAATTGTGGATCAGCCAGGAGTGGACATATTTGGGCAGGTGTACAATCAGTGGAAGAACAAAGAGTGCGAGTGTCCCAACTGTAAAAGATTAATAGCTGCTTCTCGCTTTGCTCCGCATTTGGAGAAATGTCTCGGCATGGGACGCAACAGCAGCCGCATCGCCAACCGCAGGTCGGTCAGTGAAGGTTGTACTGCAGAAATTTCTCCGTTGATCACAAGTTTTACATAAAAGTCTGCTTTTAACAGGCTAGCCAGCAGTAATAACATGAGCAAATCAGAGAGCGATCAGGAAGACAATGATGATCTTAATGACAATGACTGGTCATATGGGGCAGAAAAAAAAGGTGAGCGCTTGAATCATTGTACTGTGTTGAGAGATTAAAGAGATCTCCGGGTGGTGACATTAATAAACAAAATTCTTACGTCCTTTTTTTGCAGCCAAGAAGAGAAAGTCAGAGAAGGTATCTTTTTTTTTTTTTTTTTTTAAATCACACAGTGTTAGAATAAATGTATTTTTCATGTGTATTGTAAGGTTATTTTAATTTAAAATTTTTTTGTTTGTGCAGAGTCAGAATTCCCCAAGAAGATCCAAATCTCTGAAACATAAAAACGGTGAGTCTATCAGGTAGTTTTCAGAGTAGCAAAAAGGTTTTGATCAATACAGGTTATTAACTCCCAGCATTTCTTAGACTTGAACTTGAGCAGCTCTGATTTTTCTCAGTGTGCACAAGTGCTAATATTCCTGCTTGGCAGCAAGCTAGTGTCCAGGTTCATAGCTTGAAATGGAAGGAAACTCTTCTAACTATGAAATGGGAATATTTTTTTAGTTTTGATGATGTTTTTAAAGTTCAATTTTGATGTGCTCTTAGTGGTGTCAATCAGTTACATGAACAGTGCGTTTGTGTGTGTGCGTTTGTTCTCTCCAGGTGAGCTTGGGAGTAGCGTCGGTGCCGAGTCTTACAAGGTGACAAATCCTCCTTTTTTCATATTGACTGTTAGGCTGTAAAGTATTGCAAATTTTATACTCATAAAGGTTCTCATCCTGTCTTTAATTTCAGTATAACTATAATACTGGCATCAGTTATGAAACCTTAGGCCCTGATGAAGTCAGGTCCCTTCTTACAACGGTGAGCAACTTTCATGAATGTGCCAAGGCACAAAGTTTTTATTGTAATTGTTGATTTTAATTGCATTAATATAAATCATTAAAACACTGTTTCTACAGCAATGTGGGGTGATCTCTGAGCACACCAAGAAGATGTGTACCAGGTAATTACTGCCTACGCCTGTGACACGAAGATGAACTTGTAATTAAACCTTTTCACTTTGAGAAAACACCTAGCTGCTTTTGTGGAGCTCCCTGCAGGATAGTTTGTGGTACTGTAACACCTGGATTCATGTTGCTTTCACCATCTGATTTAGTCCAAATTCTGAGGTCAGTATCGTTATACCTTGTACCTGTGGGAAATATTGATTGTTTAGAAATGTTGAAAATAAAATCTAGAAACAGGATCTTGATCACGCATGTTGGGACAAACTCAGGGGTACACAAGTGGCAACTCATTTTTCACTTTGCTTAACTTCTTCTGGACCAGTGATTGACTTGTTGTTTTTTAGTTTTTGTTTTTTTTTTCTCTCCAAGATGAACAGTCAAATCTTTAAAGGTCCTAAAAACAGCAGTTATTAGAGATACTTATACCTTAATGAGGACCTCGTCAGTGACCAGGCCTCTAATATTTTATAATTCATAGCAACCCATTATTGTTCTGCCCCACCTGATTGGTTTGATTGACTGACTATGTCAGTCAATGTGTCCCAGCAGTCCATCCCACCTCCCCCTGCAGGCAGGGAGATGTGCGACGCTGATGTGGTGGTGGGTGTGGGCCGGCCATCAGTCAGGGATGTATAATGCCACCTTGTGTCCCACCAGGTCTCAGCGATGTCCCCAACACACGGACGAGCAGAGGAGGGCCGTCAGGGTGTTCCTCCTGGGGCCGTCCGCGTGAGTGTACCCTGTCCCCTTTCTCACCTCGACCACTACCCACAGTGTACTTAACAAACGTTATGCTTGAGTTGTTGTTGTTACTCTCATGATGCAGGTCTTTGCTCATACAGTTCACTGTTTGCCAATATGGTTGCCTTGGCTGGAGACAGTGACAGAGCAATGCTGCTGGTCAGTGCTGTGAATGCTCTGGTACAGGGGCACCTTTCCTTTAGACGAAAGCACTGCATGAGTTTTTACGACTGGTAAAGATCGGCAGACTACCACAGGAAGTTTTTCTGGTCGTGTGAAAAACACCTGTGTGAGTCGGCACGTGACACCAGAATCTGTGGTTGTAGCTTCATGCAGACAGTTAAACCACCTATACTTGTAACTGTCTCTTTTATCACGAACACCACAACATACTGATTAGTGTTTATTTATTGTTCTAGATCTTTTCATGGTGGAATTTATACCATATATAGAAAATTAAAAAACTGTTAGCACGTTGTTGTTGACGGCCTCTCGGGGTTATCCTGAACGTGTCACATTGTGATGATATTTACCCATGTTTAAAAAAACAACACAAGTCAAACTTATTTTTATATGCCAGAAATTTAGCATTTATTATAATAAAATAGCATCCTTATTTAAAAGTGATAGTAATCCATACACCTCCATCAGTGAAGGTAAAGTTTAACAGCTGAGCCAAGCAGACTTGCACGTCAGTCATTTTCAAAGAATTGCCTTAAATAGAAATATCATTTTAGTCTGTATTGTCTAAAAGTGTGTTACTGTATCTGTTTGGGGTTCTTTTTGTTTGTTTGTTTGTATTTAAATAGGCCGGCGCTGCCCGATGCGGATGCTGTGGTGGAGACTGACAGCTTTGACATTCCAGAAGGACAGACTTTAATGAGCCGCCTGCAGTGGGAGGACTCCCCTGACATTTCACCCACTGACTCTGCCTCGTCTAAAGCCAGTAAGGAAGGGACACTCATTTAGTAATTTGCTGATAAAACGTTTTATAAATACACTTCTGTCCCTGTTACAGGCACCAACCATTCAGATTCTAGGAAGCCCAAGAAAAAGAAGAAGCCATCTCTTGGTTTGAACAGTGGAGGAGGAGGAAGTGGAAGTCTGGCTGGAGGTGGCAGCAGCAGCTCTCAGAGTAATATCAGTATATCGACCAAAAAAAAGAGGCCCAAACTCTCAGCACCTTCTCTTTCGAGCATCTATGATGACTTAAACTAGCGTAGGCCAATTTGTCAGACCAGCTCTTGCCTCCTCTATGAAGTCCCTTCTTTCATACCAAGCTTTAAAGGTTTGAGCAGAACGGGATGAAACTTGACTTAGCAGTTCCTTAGTAATCATTTGGCCTTGGCAACTGAGGCATCTACATTTTAAAGATTTATCTTCCTCAATTATGAACACAGAGATCTAAGAATTGTGGTCCAAGTATCTGCAGGGACTTATTGGCCCACTTTCAGTGTAAAACAGAGTTTACTTCTGTTGTTCACATCATTCACGGCTGCTATATTAACACTCATTCGTCGTCTTAAGCCGATACTGAGGATGACTTGATGCATTCAGGTCACACTTTGTGTAGCTGGGTCAATGAAGATCTTCCACGTGACACTGTGGGAAACCTTTTGAGGCCAAAAACAAAAACACTGTTTTATGCAGCAGTGTGTTAGTGCTTCTCGTCAGTGGTGTATTTAGGTCTATTAAAACAGCCACAGAGGCGTCCACATAATTTTTGGTGTAGGTAGGCAGATTTTTAGAGCTTGTTTATTTAAGATATGATAGATATAAAGAACATATTACCCATGTACCAGAGACTGGGTTCAGTTCCACCCCACAGTCTTTGCTGCATGCCATCCTCACTCTTGCAGCTGATTTATTAAATTTTTTTAAAATAAAGGCATAATAATAAAATTAAACTTATATCACCATATCACTTGTAATCTAAATTTTAGTTTATAGAGCACCTTGAAGTCATAAAAACACATAAGTTGTAAGACCACCTGGATTCATACAAAGTGCTGCGATATCCTGAAACTAAAAAAACTTGAGTTTGTGCCGTGCGGTCTGAAAGGTCTCTCGTTTTCTTTGAGTTCTCTCTTTATTTATTTTTTTAAGTGAAACACTGAAAGGCCTTAAATTCCTTCAGATACTGTCACTGGTAGGCTGTGACTGGCCCCTCTCCTTGGACTTTGTGTTCAGTCTCAGTCGTAAGGACACGTTCAACTTTCAGTTCAACACTTGACACACACATACTGGAGTACTCATCAGTGGCTTTTTGATTCTAGCATTGTATTGCACAGTTGCGTGCGTGTGTGTGCGTGTTTGTGCATCTGTATGCTGACTCGCAGTTAGTGTGAATGACAGTTTGTGTGCGTGCGTTGGGTGCGTGTGTGTAATCATTCTTTTCACAATACTATGCATCCTAGAATGTGACTCTTGTGAAAGTATGTGTGTCATTTTGAATATTTAAGTCGTTTACATTAACAGTATATTTAAGTTTGTATTTGTCACTGCCTTTGTGGTGATGTGCATATTACTTGTGTATAAATGCAGATTTTGATATTTGATGAGCCAGTTAGGCTTTTGGGGCACATGTACAGTTCATGTATGTTTGATAGAAATCACGAGTTCGGCGTAATTTTCGTTCCTCCTCAGAAAGCCTTATCCCCGCGTGCTTTCACTTTGCTCGTAGATTACATCATAAAAGTAAATCAGTCCAGCTTGTTGTTAATGATCACGAACGATAAGTCTGCATCTTGAAAGCTTGTACAGTGTCTGATATAAATTATGAGATTTATTGCATATTGTAGAGGCTGAAGTCCTGTACTCCTCAGGTTTTGGAGAAGCATTTGCGCAAAGCTAAAATCCAGTATTTTACTTGGGGTTTCATAAAGAGGGAAGTTAACACACACACTCACTCACTCACAGTTTTGACTGCTCCTGTTAAACATGGCCAAAGTTTCAAATAATGAGGTCGCTTTTTGTGCCAGTTACTCCTGGTTGCCAAGGTCAGCGGCTCAGGCACCTGTGACTCACCCACCTACAGTTAGGACCTGTTTGCAACAGGCAACCAACCAGAACTCAGTTGGCTTTGAGGAAAAGCAGCTAAATCGACTCATTGCAGACAGAATAGGAAGTGAGGGACTATGCGGGGGCTCAGTGTAAGATCATGCAAAGCTGCTCTAGTAGAGTACAGGAATAAGGAGTTTGAAATGAGGCCCACACATTGGTGTTAAAACTAAAGTTCTGCTTAATAGCTTCAGAAGCAGCTGATAAAGTTCTGATCTTTCCAAAACCAGTGATTTGTTTTCTGTTTTTCATTATGTGCATGTTGTCAGACATGTATGACTTATTTGTGTCTTACTAAAAGGGTGTTAGAGATCATTTTGGCACTTTTGTCCCAACTCAATTTTTTTTTTTTTTTTGTTACATTTTTTAGGCATCATAGCATTTGGCAGGATTTTGAGGATAACAATAATGTCTCTGTTTGAAGGCATTCTTGATGCATTTGGACCAACATGTCATTTCCAAGAACTAGAATAGAAACTGATCTCAGCATCTGAAAACTGCAGAGATGCTTCGTGTTACTAGACTGTTGTGGATAAAATAACAGCTCATACTGATTCTTTTTATTCAAAATGGTTCAAGTTCACCAGGTGTTTGTTTGTTTGTGAGGTTTTGGAACGAGCATTTTAATCCTCGAAATCAAGTGCATTCACTTTTCTCTCACAATCGTGACAATCTGCCAAAGCCCGTATTTTGTATTTCTCCCCTGCATTTCTGACTGTGCCCTTTTGAATCTGTCCAGTAAAATCTTGTAATGTGCACTAATATTAAATGAACTGTAACTGAGGTAATTTGGTGACTATGATCCGATGGTCATGGCACCATTTGTGAATAAGGGTAACAGCTTGTGTTTTTTTTCCTTTGTGGCTCTTTGTGTATCTGTGTGCTGTAGAAGTGCAATGACAAAGAAAGCAATGTTGAGACTTTCCAATTTTTTTTTTCCATGCACAAGCACAAATAAGTGCATGTGTGAACGACTTGTATCTGAATACAATGTGATACATAAGTTATTTTTCTTCACTGCCATGCATACTGATGTTTGTATATAAATAAATACCAATACCGTAAGACTGACTTCTTTAAACCACAGAGAGGTAGAAGAGGTTTGGTTTTAAATGCTTTAATAAGAGATGCCTGGCAGCAGAATCAGGAGGTCTGATTGCCCCCCAACCCCCAAATCTTTAAGTGCCAGATGCAGCTTGATTCATTGTATAATTTTATTTACACAAAATACACTATATTTACAGTATCTTTTCATAATGTTTAAATTAACCTACTCCTACGTAGCAAAAAAAAGAAAACAGTCTTGCACTGAGGCAGTTGTACAATTTCTATTTGCATACAGAGAACTCGAGTCATTCAAAGAATAATGGCAACTGGCACACGCAGCACGACAGTAAGTGGTTCCAAATGATTTTGAGCTACTGTATCAGTTAATTTTTTTTCTTAAAACACAATCATCTCAAAGAATAGCGCATGGTATAAGCATCATGAATATTTTACAGCAATAAACACGGCAATGCGATGAAGCCAGAGTTACAACATGGTGTGAACCACTACGTCATGTTTGAATAGGAGCTAAATTAGGTTTTAGTTAAAGCATGCTCACTCTGTGCAGATTATTATTTACTGCACTTATACTCCGCAGTCACTCATGTTTTTATTTTTGTACATGCACAAACAGGCTCACTTAACCACTCACGCACGTACACATACGCTCTGCAATCAGCTGCAGCATCTGCGCTGAGGCCCTTTATGGTTTGTCCATCTCTCCAGACGCTCACCCACTGCTGTAGTTATTTTTATTTCTCACAGCATTCAACTATAAGTGTGTGCCCTTTCTTTGCCTTTTCAGCGGCTGTGCATCCCGAATATCAGAAAGCTAAAGAACACAGTGACTCCCACGAGGGAGATGGTCGCAGGGGCGGTGAAGAACTGCCTGTAGTTGAGGCGAAAGTACCACACGACAGCTAGTATCACCACAAAGACAGGCACCACCAGGCTGCTGGTGCTTATGGCCACACCTGCCGCCCGGAATCCACTGGAGACTCCAGACCCGGCTCCTGCTCCTGCTCCAGACTGAGCCCCTTCCTCTGGACTGACCTCATGCAGGGCCTGAGAGATGTGGCAGTGGATCACGCTGTTGTCTGTGATGTTTAGGGATAACAGAGTCCTCTTGGGATCCTGCAGCAGCTGGCCTTGGAAGATTAATTTAATTTGATGCTCCCGCCCTGAGAAACATTTGCTGGAAAAGAAGGGAGGTGAGAAATTAAAGCAATTATAAGGCGCTTTCTTTCCATGAGTTAGACAAAATGATAAATACTACTCCTGTCTGTACAATCAATCCAAAGATCCAGCCATAAGCCTATTAGCTTACTTAGCACAAGGACAAAAATTAAACTTTTTTGAAGGTAATAAAATGTGCTTTAAACAAACTTTTATTACTCACTGAGTAATATGTTAGGCTTAAACAAGTGCCACAAAAATCAACGTGAAAAAGAAACTTCTTAACTTAAACCAGCAGAGAGTCTAGGTCAACATCTGACCAATACACCCATACATAACCTCTTTTAAAACCAAATAAAGTTCAAACTAAGCATTAAGTCTTAATCAATGAACAGTAAAAGGCAATCCAGTCTTTATGGGAAGATAACTTCCTAATGGCTGTATTATCTGTGTTATTCGTGAAGTTTGGTGGTGGAGTTTCAGGGTTATTTTACCAACCTTTTCAGTATCCCTACTGTATCCTGTGGCTCTACAACAGCCACCTCTTCTGTGTCATTCAAAAACTTCAGACGGACAGAGATGGAAGTGGTACTACTGGTGATGGTAGGAGAGGAGGTGGCGCTGGTCAAAACTGGAACAGGCTTTGTAGCCTTTTTTACTTCCTCCTCCAACTCCTCATCCTCCTCCTCATCAACCTCATCATCTTCTCCATCAGAAGCGGTGAGCAGTCTTCCAGCCTGGGGTTGTTTGCGCTGTATGTCCAGCAGCAAATCTGTCCAAACCCCCTCAGCTCCCTCCCCGGTCCCCTCACTCTCTCCTCTGTCAGCTGTTGGCTCACCGTCATCCGGCTTGTTCTCCTGAGAAGGTGGAGGGGTCTGCTGCTCGGGCGTGTCAGCACTAGCTGACCCTCCACTGTAGTTGTCGTGGCCTCCTAGTCCAATCAGAGAGGCATGAGCACCCACAGTGAGGATCGTGCCCAATATGTGGTCTCCCCGATCAGCCACATGGGTCGAGAGCCAAGCCAAGATGAGGGCCAAGACCAGGAGCAATACACCACCTGCTGCTGTCACCTCATCCTCCATCCCATCCAACATGGTCAGTGCACACACTGCCATCTCTGTCCTCCAATCCTGAAGAAAATATAAGTTTAAGGAATTTCATAACACAAATTCCCAAATGTGGGTCCAAGTGGTTAAAAGTCTGTACCACAGTTACCATCACACTGCATGTGTATCATCTAAACAAATTCAAACCTTTATTTTCTGGGATAACAATGTAGAAATGCACAGAATTTCCTCAATTAATACAGAACATTTCCTGCATATAAAGACATTTGTTACTCCCAAAGAAGTTTTGTACTTTTCCTCAAAGAAAAATCTCCAGGATTATAATAACAATATTTTTTAAGCCATTTTTAACCAGGGTCACCTATACGCAAGCATAAAATACATTTTGTTTATCAAATGGCCAGAAATAACAGGAAAATGCAGACTTCTTTTATGTAAGGTAACATTTTCGTGGTGACAAATGTGCGTGTTTCAGGTGTACGTGTGTAGTAACCCATCAAAGATCCAATTTTAGCAAAGAACAACCCTGAAATAGTTCATGAATTTTGTGATATTTCTGGTTATTGGCAATTTCTATTATAATCTAGTTTTTTTCTTTGGAGGAAAGAAAAAAACTGCCTTGCAAAAATGAGTGCTGGAAAGACCCTGAGTTAGTTGGCAGACACTCAAGAGGATTATCCAAAGCAAGGCAGCAGTAATGCTGGGGGTTTTTCCTGCACAATTTTCTGGCACTCTACAAAGAGGTTTTAGCCTGAGTAAGACAATATGTGCATTGTAATCTTTTTTTTTTTTTTGTCCTTTCTACCAGTTTTGTTGATGTGGTGTTTCTTTTACTCAAGCATAATGGACACTTCTGTTTATCAAATGGGCAGAACAAAAAACAGGAAGTGCAGAGAAGTGTTACATGATGTAACACAGATTCAGTATCTTTACTTTATGCAGACTTGGGCTGTAGTCACACTCCCAAAGACCAATTATTAGCCATGAAATGCCCTAGCATATGACTTTGTTGTTGTTTTTGTTTGTTTTCCCCCAAACAAAGGCTACATCTAAATCTATTCAGTTACAACTAACCAATGTCATTCACACCCTGAGATTTCTATAGGTCCTACTGCACAATGAACAAGGCAGCTTTAAGGCAGCACTGGATTTACTTAACTTTGACAAACAACCCTGTCTCACATAGCAATTTCTCACCTGAAATTTGGGCATCAAACAATTATTATACTACTGATGTATCTATGACACGCTAGAAAAAAGGGAAAATGGGGGATCTGGACAACAGAAAAGTCTGGATTATTCAGCTGTCAAAATATTTGCTGATCAACTTTCTAATTTTGGCCTATTTGTTTCCCACCATCATATACACGACACATATAAATAACATGACGTGACAGAGGATCTTATTTACGTGTCTCTCGCATAGGCTGTGTGATGACAGTGGCCAAAAAACAGGATGGTTCCTCATTGCTTAAGTTTAACAAGCATACTCTTAAACCCAGCAACGATCAAGTTCAAATCTGACTGAATAAAACCTGGTACAAGACGTTCACTCATGTTTACGGTTTATCTTTACATTTACTTTTCTATTCGTGTAACAAACTCTAGTGACACCACTTAAAAGCTTGGTAGCTACACGTAGCTACATGTTTCAAAAAAAAAAAAAAAAGATTATCCTTTCAGGAGGTATTTACAAATTAAGAAATCGCCGTCTGGCTTCATTCAGGATCAAAGTTACTTTATAGAAGTATGCGCAGCATACCAAGGTTGGTCAACAGCTGTTTCATGTAGCTGGGAAGCCTCAGCCATCCAGCTAATTCAAGGCCGTGTCACCAGTGGGTTTTTTCTGTCATGATTCTTACACTAGACGTACACTAGCCTTCACATAGCCATTATGAAAGCTATCCCGTGCGCTTCCAACTTATAACACTACGCTCTACACTGCTGTCTGCGAGCTAACTCAGCCTGCCACCTAGCCTACGTAGCTAGCTGGAAAACGACCTTCGGCTGTTTACGACTCTCACAGCTCGGATTGTTTTGTCGCATAACAGTTTTCAGACTGAGCGGCAGCTTCGGCTGGGCATCTAATAGTCTTCAGTGTATATAACGGCATATATAAACATCAAATAATCTCACCTGCCAGTTGTAAAATCAGAGCATGGTTGAAGGCGAGGCTTAATGCTAGTTAGCAGCTGCTGCTGCTTAAAAACCACATAATAAACACAGAGGCGGCGTGACGTAATCACGGGGCAACGGGGGCGCCTGTTGCTCCTCCTCGATATGCATTTTAAAAAAGTAAAAAACAACACAATAAAAACACGGTAGTTTTTTTAAAGAACATTTTTATTGGAATAAATTACATTCAAACTCAGTTATATCGGGACAGTGTTGTTTTTTTAAATCAAATATTTAAACTTTTTCAAATAATTAAAAAGAAAAAAAGTGGAGAAAAAGACGAAAGTCTTCTCTCAATTAAAAAAATTCCTATGATTTTTATGGCCCAAAGTTGTTTGTAGTTTCAGTATTTGCACAGAAAAGTAAAAACAAAAAGAAATAAGCAAACAGAAATACAATATATCAACTAAAGTACTGGGCTGCACCTCTTAAACTCTGAATTCAGGTGTTTTCCGTCCCATTGCCACAGGTGTATAAAATCAAGCCCCTAACCATGCAGTCTGCCTTTTCAGTTATCTGCATTTAAGTGTAGGACTGTATCTTCACAGCCTAGCGGTTGACACCTTATGATACAGGTAGGAGACACAAACCCAGTGTCAAAGGGGCACTGGTTGGTGTGCTCCTAGTGCCAGTCCCAACCCTGGATAAATGGGGGGGTTGGTGTTTGTGTAGGTGGCCTAGTACTTCTGCCCATATTGTGTACCAGTAAGCTACTCATAAAGAGGTACCTGTATGTGTAGTTCACTACTCCCCAACACTGGCTAAGGTATTGCTACACTTTGATGTACTGGTAATATCGAACACTTTTAAAGCACATTTTATATGAAACAACTTCTTCCTCTTCTGGCTGCTACCATTAAGGGTCACCACAGTATAATGTCTGCCTTCAATCCACCTTATCCTTAGCGTCCTTCTCTGTCACACCAACCTTCTGCATGTTCTCCTTCACTACATCTTTGATCATTTCATCTAAAATTAGTAGTGAAATTATATATACATATAGCACCAACCAACCAATCTAAATGAAACTAAATAGCTAAACAGTTATTCAACAGGAAGTTGTTTTTTTTTAGCATCTTAAAAAAAAAAAAAGTTTATTAAAGGTATTCAAGTTCACAAAAAAACAAGTGTTAGTTTAAAATAGCATCAGAGACATGTTTTTCAAATCTAATTTGCATACATTTTTGTTCGTTAAATTCCCCTAAGTAACAGGAAAATGTATACATTTTTTCAATTTTGCAATCATCGTTATATGAGAGTCACCATCCCCAAACCCCCTGAAATCTAAAATAAATCTAAACTAATTTTTCCAGTCAGGGAGGATGCGCACAATGTAAAGTCAGAGGAGCGTGCCATCATTACAGAGCAGCAGATAATTCCTCACAGAGCTGGGAATGTCCAATTTACTGACTACCGAGTGACACCGGGCCCCTAAATGCTGACGTAAAGCACACCGACAGAGGTGCTGCAGAGAGCGAGGCTGAGCACTCCGCTGACGCACCAACTGGAAGAAACGCCGATGCTCCTGAAGCAGGGAGAAAGAAACGGAAACACTACAGTGTGGCAGGAAAACAAGCAGAGGAGAATAGATCTAACACTGCAGAGAGCTCACCTCGTGTATCTCAGCAGACACAGCATCCATCCATTCACTGGGAGGGAGGCATGAGTACGAGTTCAGCATCACCTCCACGGTGGCCGGGGAGAGGACACACTGCTTCAGCATCTGTGAACAAAACACTGTTTGCAAAATCGAACAGTAACATTTTATATTAACCATCCTGAAAAATTAATCAATTAATCAGGTTATGTTAAGATAGGTTAAGATTGCAGTTCCCATTTTGATTTAAATGATATTCTTTCTCATTTCTCACATTTTTCTGGTGTCTCTCGTGTTTCCGTGTCTTGGTCTTCCTCTCTTTTGCTCTGCATTAGTTTCCTTGTCTTCCTTATATTGTTTCCAGCCCTGTGATGGACTAGTGACCAGTCCAGCGTGTGCCCAGCCTCTCACCCTATGAATGCTCCTTTCTCCAGGGTCTCCTTACAACTGACACATACCTCCCACTTTATTAAGTACAACTTGTTAGTCCTGTATTGAACCCTAATTTGCCTTCAGAACTGCCTTAATTCTTTATGGAATAGATTAAACAAGGTGCTGGAAACATTCCTCAGAGATTTTGGTCCAAATTGAAATTATAGCATCACACAGCTGCTGCAGTTGCTCTATTGGATTGAGATCTGGCAGCTGTGGAAGCCATTTAAGTGCAGTGAGCTCATTGTCATGTTCAAGAAACAAGTTTGAGATGATTTGAGCTTTGTGACCCGAAGTGTTAACCTGCTGGAAGCAGCCATCAGAAGACTGCGTTTATAAAGGGATGAACATGGTCAGCAACAATACTCAGGCAGGCTGTTGTGTCTAAAAGATGCTCAGCTGGTACTAAGCGACCCAAAGTGTTGCAAGAAAATATCCCCCATACTGTAATTGCACGCACTGTATTAGGTATTTGTTCTTTTGATAAATGTTTCAGTGAGTTTATTTTCAATTCAGGCACTTCAAATAGACCTATTCAGTCAAAACCACTGCAGTATCAGAGACACGCATGAGGCCTGTTGGCATTGCATCGTGTGACACACGTTTTGTGGCCATGGTGAGACTGGTTTCACTCCTAAGTTCTCATGTTTTAACACAAACCTCGATCCCAAACCAAACAGCTAGTAAAAATGAAACCAAAGAAAGGCTGAAACAGGAAACAAAGTGCAGTCTACATCTTCACAGTCACCAACTCTACACCATCACCATCTTACCGGCCTTTTTATACGCAGTTTAAAACAAGTACAACAAACAGCTTTATAACACGCGTCCAAACAGTGTTCATAGATGCATCACAAATGTGTTTATTAACCATTTACAATGTTTTATAAACAATAGCTACAACTTTACAATAACAAGCCCAGCATGGTCTTAGATTCTATATAAGCCTATTATTAATGAGTTATTACACATTCATAAGTATTCTTTTATTGTTTGTAAACAGAAAAATAACTAACTGAAGTTTAAAAACTATCACTTTACAGTTTATGGTTATTATACATTGTTGCTAATCCAACTTTTGAGAAAAGAATTTTTAGGTGTCAATCTGATTAAAAGAACATATTTACATTACTGGGGCCATTTTTTTCTTCCATGTTTACTCTTTGCTTTATATGTTCTTTGTGTTAGAGTTGTCTAATCTGAGAGTGCTTATATTTTTTATTTACTCTTTTGTGCATTAACAAAATATATTAAATGTAGATATTTAGACTTTTCCAATCTTAATATTTTGTAACATTTGTCTGCTTATTTTTGTTTATATTCATCAAACTTTGACATGTATTATTATTTCATATCAGGATGTTTTTATCAATCCCTGATGTGACATTTATTTATTTGCAATTTGGCTCGCCTTTAGATTAATTGTTACAGCTTATGACTTTAATATAAAGCTGTAGAAGCAACACATTTTAAAAATGTTTCCTTCATCACCGCACTGCCAGCACTGGCATGAAGTCAGTGCTAACAGTTTGTGTGAATTCACCAGTGTCTTTGCACTATGTCCATATTTAATATGCAGCAGTTCCCTCACAGTGTGGCTGTTTGATCAAACCTTTGGTGAAACAGGCTTAGCTCCGTGGTTCAGGAGTGATTGCGCGATTGCTTCAGGTTGCTGGTCCGGGAAATCTTCTACCACCTTAAGAATCAAACAGAAAAGTTTTTTAATCACAAAATGTATGTCTGCCTTTGCGATTGTTAACGATACTCATTTGCATTACTTCCTTATTTCACACAGCATCTGCTACCTGCAGCAAACAGTCCATCGGTGTGTATCCTGCACAATTGGTAACATCAGCCTTCGCCCCGTGAAGCAGGAGGACGTCTACAATCCTGGGGCAGCAGTTTGCGCAGGCGTTGTGCAGTGGGGTGTGCTGTTTCCTCCCTGCAGTTCGAGCATCGGCTCCTGCGTCCAGAAGCTTCTGAATCACACGGAGGTAGCGTCCGGCCTCGGATGGCCTCTCGGCTCCAGAGCACGCAGCATTCAGAGGGGTCTCCCCCTCTCGGTTTGTGGCCAACACATCAGCTCCGTGGCTAAGAAAGAGCTCGACGTGCTCCTCGAGGCCTCGTCGAGCAGCCACGTGCAGAGGTGTGAGTCTCGACTCCCTGGTCCTTACACTGACCTCTGCACCTCCTTCCAAAAGCAGCTCGGCACACCTTTAAAGAAATAGTAGATATGAATATCTACCTCAATATCTGCACTGCCAAAACATTCAGTCCATAATGGGCCTTTCCTCTCTAATATTAATATAAGAAATGCAGCTCTCTGCTATTTTTGGTAATACCTTGGTTTTTTTTTCTTGTTCACTAGATATCTGCCATTTGTATTATTACATTAAATTATATAAAACTAAGTTTTTTCTATTTACTGCGGTAAATGACATTTAAAGAAGAACATTTTCTCTGTAAGAGAACATTAATATTAAGCTTTCTCTCAATTACTGCTTGGCAGCAATACCCTTAGCTGAATATTGATACTAATGCACAGTAAGAAAATTGTTGTCAGCTTTTTTTTAGCACTTACTGGAATGACTGGGCAGAGGTACAGAGGTGAAGCGGGGCGCTGCCATCTGCAGCCAACAGATCAGGATCTGCTCCATGAGAAAGCAGCAGCTGGACACAAATAGAATGGCCTCCTATACACGCATCATGGAGGGCGGTGTTGCCTCCCGGGTCAGCGTTCACCTCCGCCCCACGAAACAGCAGCTCCTCCACACATGCTGTGTGTCCTCTGCTGGCAGCCAGACGTAAGGCTGAGGTTTGTTTCACCGTAGAGCTCATAGTCCACATGCCTGGAGGAGGAGGAAATGCATTTAATTAGATTAAAGTGTTTATGGAAGATTAAAAGACAGAAGTCTTCAAAGTCATACCCATCTCTGGAGCCCACACCATCTCCTCATGCACTGTCTCCATCAGGGCATTGACCATACCAGGGTCCTTCAGCACCGCATACACTCCTTTCATGTCCCCACACATGAAGGTGTTGTGGACAGCCGTGTCTCTGCATCGGATCTGGGGCGGAGGGGCCCTGACCTCTTGGAGCCGCTGCTGACGGGGAGGAGGCCTGGGGGGCCGAGGCAGTGGCGCTCTAGTCATGGCTCTCCTGTGAGCCAGTGCTCGCCGTGCATCGTCCCACTCTTGAAACTCTTGCTCCAGTCTCAGAGAGCGCAGTGAGGTAGAAGTGAATGGAAATGTGTTCTTTGACATGGGGCCTCAAAGTCAAAACAGATTAAAAGGAGGAAGATTTTATGCCATTTTCCAGTTTTATCAGAGCAGGACGCCCACACATTCACCTCCCTAAAGTCAGCCTCCTCCCACTGAAGCACTGGGAAGTACTGTCTACTAAAATAGCAACATACAGCTTTTACTCACCCTTTACTGGAACAGCTGTGAATCACGTTCAAGCAGAGGTCAAATAAACACTTTTACAATTGGAATAAATCTCATTTTCCTTTGAAAATGAACTATTATGAAGAGATTTACAAATTAAATGCTCTTCCGTTGTGGCCACAGTCACAAGATTGTTGCACAAGTGCAGCACTGAATATTAATAGATCAGAATGCAAGCTGATACTGGTCTTATTCACAGCGGCCACTAGATGGGAGTATTGACCCAGCATTTAGCTCTATTACAGTCACGTAAACCAAAGAGCACGGCAGTGCCAAGATAGATCAATACGGTTTTAAGAAGAACACCACATTATCACGATCAAACATGTGTTATACTCGATTTGCAGACAGTGTTATAGCTTACATAGCTTTGTCAGTAAGTACTCTGTAGTTTGGCTAAACTTAAACAAAAACGAAGCTACGTTTAATGCCGGTTCGTATGCGATGAGGCTGTAATCATCTCGCCTCGCTTCAACATTCTTTGTAAAAACATTCCTTACGTCATTACGTCGTGTTTGAACGTGGGGCGCGATACCAAGCAGCACAGCCCAGAGAAACTTTACATATACCTCGCAGGCTAGTCGCGTTTAACTGTAAAAGTAAAGGGAAAATTGCAAAGCTTATATTTATAAGCCGGTATTGAATGGCAGTCGATGTCTTACTAAGTTTGGTGTATTTGCTCAACGTGATCAACAACGGTTTTCATCGCGGTAGCCCATAACCGCGATGGTAAGTCCAGCAAACTGAACGCAGCTGAGGCTAACTAAGCTAACACACGCGAAATAACACAAATGTGTGGCACGTTTTCGAGTTTATTAGGACACATTATTGATATTATTGACATCTGTTGCTGTGCATGCTGTGGAGACGTTTCATTGATGAGTTGCTACTTCTGTTACAGACCTGCAAATTAAGTGGCCTGTTCAGCATTGGCGAGGACTTTGAAGATGAGGTAATAAACAATAAATATAAAAACACCTGATTTCATTTAACTGTCATTGCAGGCTGCTTTCTGTCACATAATGATCCTCCTTCTGTTCCCTCCTGCTCTTACTCCCACTGTCTGTGTATGTGTGTGTTTCCCAGGACCTGCTCGAGACAGACTGGGCTTCCTGCTCAGTGTCTGGACCAGCCGATGTGGCAGCTGCTGTGTCATCCTGTGCTCTGCGTGCCTCCTCTGTTGCTCACAGTGAGCCGGAGAAAATTCGCCTCCAGCAAACTGGAGAGAGATCAGCTGCCCCGTGCAATGGCACAGCATCAGAGAGCAGCACGCACACTGCTCCTACGGGACAAACTGTTGCTTTGGGGCTGAGGCAGCTCTCATCTTCCTCTCAGCTCCACTCTCCCCTCCCTCCTCCTCCTCCTCCTCCTCCTCCTCCTACGCTGAATAACTCTGATCCAAATCGGGCAACACAACAGAGTCACGGTCACGCCAAGGGGCTGCCGAAGCCCTGTGTGGCTCAGGATGATTTTGATGACTGGGATGTTGACCTGGCAGACCTGGAGGAATGTGATGGCCAAATAGGACAGCTGCTTCAACCTCCTGCTCCACGTGTGCCCGTAGTAGAGCCATCAGCCAAAAAGCTGCGATCCTCGACCTATGGAGGGATTCAGACACTACCTGAACGGACAATGAGGGATCTTAGTGCAGCATGCAAGGCTTCTAGCTCCTCTGGTCAAAACTTGGCTCCTTTTCCGTCTGTGCAACCTCCAAATCCTCGCCCTGCTTTCCCATTAGCACCTCCACAGAGGTCTGGTGTTTCTCCTGGCTTCACTGCAACTTCGCCAGTCCCCGCCTCTTTTTCCAGGACACTTGAGCAGAAAGCATGTTCAACTCCAAGACCTTCCCCTCAGGCCCGCAGCCTCTTTGAGACAGTATCCTCGGCTCCCTCTTCTTCCCCCTCTGCTAGCCCTCATCCCCTTCACACACCAGTCCTCACCAATCGCCTGGTCCAGCTAGTATCAGCCTCCAATAAGCTTCCCAAGAAGAGGCCTCGCTCAGAGCCTCACCAGCCAAGGACTCGGCGCTTCCCTGGTCCCGCAGGGCTTCTGCCACAGCAGGTTGGTCTCATGCGGTGCTGGTGTCCTCCCTCCAATGTTGCATCTTTGGAAATGAAAGGACAAGTGCAGTCAAACCAAATGCAATCTCAACTGAGTAGTTACTCTGTTGAAGAAATGCAGAGTCAGTGATGTGTTTTTCATTTTCCACCATGGTGCCATATAGTGATTTAAATTTCCTCTCTCAGCCTCAAGGTCAGAACCTGGATGAGATTGTGGTTTCTGTTCCTCAGACTCCTGCCCACGGGGCTGTGGCTCGACTACCAAGTCAGGTAAATTCAAAACAAAACAAAAACGTGATCTTCTGTAAAATATGGATAGATAAACCAAAACTTGAATGTATTATGTTTTCACCAGATGATTAATTCCATTATTGAGTCCATTCTGGAGAAACTGGAACCATTCACTGGAAATATAACTTAAAATGACTGTTTAATATTTGCTTTATTTTCTAATGGTTTCACCTTTTTATGTGAGTATTTCATTCTGTTTTATCTTCATAGCACATCTTTATCTATAAAGCCCTGCTGAGTTCAGTGATCAATTCAGACACTTCTTGGAAATTTCAGTTCTAGAGTTTTAAAATTCTTTTTCTTCTTTAAATTTCACCTTCCTGCAACACAGAATGTGACTGAAATTGGAAGGAAATGCATTCAGGTTTTGGTTTCATTACAGCCAGAAAAAAAAAAAAGAAAAAAAACCACTGAGCAGATGCATATAGGATCAGGTGTCACATACTGCTTTGCTGTGTGCAGAACAGAGGAGCAATAAGGGATTATTTTCTTATCTGCAGCTAACAAGACTTGGATTCTTTTTAGGTTGCCAACAAAAGTCTACTGAAAATTCTTTGGATTTTACTGGCTGATAGTTGCATCATGCTGAATTCATTTTTTTTCTATATCTTTTTTTTTTTTTTTCCATTGTTGCATCTTCAAAAGTAGATGAAATTACAGAAAAGGCCTGAAAATGCCAGGCGTCTACACGGTGTGAAGCCAGTAAATCATGAACAGATTTATTTCTTTATTTTTGGCCACATGGAAACAGCAGAAACGAATGGCAAAAACAGCACTGCCACCACCTTATGAGCTGACATGCCTATTTACACATCCAGCTTGCTAATGGTCCCCTGATGTCAAGTGCAATATTCACTCACTTTTGCTCTCCTGAAGGAAACATCTGGCACATCAGCTGCTTAATGCTTCACTCTGCTCCCCAGCTAGTCTACGCAGGAAGGAGTAGCTGTCTGCCAATTGGTGCATTGTTTGTACATGATGCAGTACACTACATAACACAGTTTATACTGACTTGTGTGATTTATTAATTATAGCCACTTGGAGGAAGCGGCAGAAGGTCGAGAATTCCATTTATGGTGTTGCTCTATTTTTGTGGGTGTAAAAACTTCATCTTAAAGGGTTCCAGCTCACAGACTGAGGAAGATGAGTTCGGCGGCGGTGCCTGGGTAGTGATGAAGGCAGAGATGGGATTGGACGAGAGGAATCCGTCATGCTTCTTGCACTCCTACAGTGTGGTCATGGTGCTTCGCAAGGTGAGCTGGCGATATCGTTAGTCAGAGAGAAAAGAGAAAAAAAAAAGTCCTGCTCATATTGTTTACTTAAGTGCCATCATACACTAATATTTAGGTCAAGCATCTTTTTAAATTATGTATCTTCCCTCAATCATAACAGCCTGTGCTGCTGCTGCTGCTGGAGGTCTATTGGCATAATCAGAACAAATGACAGCGCTGTCCTGGAGGTGTTGTGTAATTATAAACAGTACGATCACTCATCAATCACACTAATGGAGACTCTGCTGCTGTTCTCCTCTAGCTGTGTGTGAAGGGCCGCCTGTGTGAAGTAGTTTTGAGTGGCAGTCACTTTGAGTTCTTACACATGTTGGTTCCTGCCGTCTGCGCCTGTCACCGGCTCCATTTATGAGGCGCAGAGTCAGCGGCGGGACGCTGGCTGAGCTCGCTCAGGTTAAGCCGTTTACATGAATGTCGGCTTCCACAAATCCTTGTTTTTCATGAATAAACAAAATTACTACGTCGCCCCAATGTGTACCATCAAATGCGGTGGAAAGAAAGGATGATCTCAAGTGAGAATCCTTCTTACTGCTATGTATTTACTTCCATTAGTTCATCTTCATAACCTCAGATTTGTGTTGAGAGGGTTCATTTAAAAGCTAGGGTGGTTATTCAGTAGGTTGAAACATTGGAGGAGATTTGATACCTTTTTGAATTAAATTTTTACATTTTTTTCAAAGCAACAGGTAGCAATAGGTTGTCAGAATGACTTAACACCTTCAGTTTATCTAAAATAAATGAGGTTTCTAACCCTGTGTGGATGCTCATGCAGACAGCTGTGGACATCACAGATGATTAGTTGTTCCTTTTCCACTTGAGGGATGCTTGCACAGCCGGTGACCTTGCAGTGTGGGCAGATTGGAGGGCACGCCGATGTCCGCATGAAGCCAGGCCCAAGCAGAGCCTTCTGGTGCAGGACGCGAGTATTACGCCCACATGAGGTGGTTTTAAGTTGAGAAGCAACCCCTGTGCTGCACTTCCTGTCCTTCCTAAAAGACACAAATCAGACCGCACGTGGACAGTATGAGGGCATATTTTCACTCAGCATATTTCACTTGTTGGATAAGCAAGTGTAAATCTACACTAGAATCTTAAGTTTATTTTTATTTGATTAATATTTGATGCAGATGGGCATGTCCTTAATTTGTGCACACGAATTTTCATTTCTTTTTTACAAAGAAATGAAAAAACTAGGAAGAACTAAAAAAAAAAATTAAAGGAACTAGTCATCAATCTTCTGGTCTGGTCAGTTAAGTAGCAGAGGGGGTTGTTGTTGGTAGGGATCAGTGTCACTACTGGTAGCACTCTAGGAGAGCTGGACAGGGCCGTAGAAGGTTATTAACCCATCAGCAGGACCGGTATCTGCTCCTTTGTACAAGAAGGAACAGGATGCCTCACAGGCTAGGCAACAGCACCCTGACTGCCATCAGCTATCAGGATGAAATCCTTGGACCCACTGTCAGAGCCTACCCTACGACAATGCCCGACCCTGGCAAGAGTATGCAGGCAGTTCTTGGAGGATGAAGGAATTGATACAATTGACTGGAGCGCAGAAAATGTATTTAGACAATGAAAAATCTTATTTCAGTTATTTTCTATCAACTATGAGTAAAATGCTGACGCAAAATCAGACAAATGTTTTTCAACTTTTTGTCTAGAAATGGAAAAATATAAAAAAGTCCATTATAGTGTCCCAAAGGCCTCAGCTGAAGGCAGCAAAGGTGACATTTTTGCTTGAGACAATGTTAAAAGGATTAATTATCAAAATTAATATTTACTGTCAGATAATCCATAAATTATTCATCAGTGACAGATTATCAAAAGTGTGTGTGTGTGTGTGTGTGTGTCTGACTGCTGGTTTTCCCTCTTCCTCTCAGGCTGCACTGAAACAGCTGGCAAGAAACAAAGTGCCCAACATGGCCGTGCTTCTGAAGAGCATCGTCCACACACACACTGACGCCAAGGCTGTGTTTAAGGACCCGACAGGTAACTACAGGCAAGCACAGACGTACTCAGTCATAGAATAAATATGGTGGTTCATTGTGAATCAGTTAAAATGTGACAGCTCAGCTCTGGTAAAGCACTTGAGCCTTGAAGTAAAAAGTGTGGTAGGAAAAAGAAATGAAAAGTGTGTTAACTGGTGCTGAACCATAGAGGGACTGAGGTAGGAGAGCTGCGAGCTGTTTCCCTGCACATTTGACATTTGCTCACTGGGAGCTCGCCTGATTGAGCTCCATGAGGTACGAGAGCAGAGTTCAGCCACTGTAACACGCTTGATTGCGTGATCACACACACACACGTACATGCAGTCAGTACACACACCCTTGTCTTGCCTCAACAGCAGGGAGCCTCTTTCTTCCCTCCACTCGTTTCCTCTCCCACTCCTTCTTAAGCCGTGCCCCCCCCCCCCCCCCCCCCCCCCCCCCCCCCCCCTCCCTGTCTGATGCACCTCTAAGCTGAGTCGGTTGTCATGGCCCCCAGAGAGCAGCCACATGAGGTGAACTGATTATCATCACTCAGGAGTAGATGTTGCACTCAACACCGGACTTAAGTG
Organism: Archocentrus centrarchus; assembly: GCF_007364275.1. Lineage (NCBI taxonomy): Eukaryota > Metazoa > Chordata > Actinopteri > Cichliformes > Cichlidae > Archocentrus > Archocentrus centrarchus. The sequence goes on along the minus strand of NC_044353.1, from coordinate 28,369,372 downwards.
CTTATTAGCGATTCAATTGCGGTAGATTGGCATCAGTAGTGGGTGGGTATTAAGTGCTTCTGACACCACAAGAAACCGGCCGCTTAGTCATGTGCCCCTGACTTGCTGGAAGGTTCTTTGCTTTTCACCCAGCAGACAGCAGTATCTCAGAGGCTGCTTTCAGCATGAGCTTAACATCCTCCAGTGCTGAAAAAGAAAAAAAACAAAGCAAACTTATAAGAAATGAATCAGCATATTAGTGGCTGAAGTAATTTATTAACAAAAAAGCTTTTTCTTTTTAACCTTCGTCCATTTATTTATTTATTCGGTGCTGTGGTTTCGTTGCCTTTTGAGTTTGAGAGTTTGTAAGAACATATGAATTCACATTGAAACAGTCACAAGAGCCGTTTCTCTGGAGAGGAGACACTTCATCCTGGAAACCAAGAAAACGGAGCTTTGGAAAAGTGGCAAGTTTATTTTAACTCTAGACGGTACTAAAGACGAACATAGCTCCCAGAGCCTGAAAGGTGAAGCCAACACGAAAGAGCCTTAAACTTGCATTCTTTTTAAATGCCACCAGGGGGCCAGAGCTGTGGTTACAAAAAGACCTCCAACTTGACCTCTGTAAACACTTTACTGCTGAGTTTATGGTCTTAGTCACTCATTTTGGGTGACACACAATAAAACATTGGTTCATTCTGAGGTTCACCATGAAGGATTATCCAGGACGTGCTCGCTAGCTAACAACAACAAGTGATCAGACAAGATGGAGACAACTGAAACGCTCAGCTCGAGGCTTCAGAACAGGACCTCACAAACCAGTCGGTGGCCTCACGATGGCTACGTCCATATTTTGTACTGTCTACAATTTTTAGCCCATGAACCATGATTATTTTTTATCCGTAACTAAATAGTTTTTCACTAACAGAGTTTTTCACTATTTTCTGATATTTTTATAGTTAAATGTAAACTGAAAAAAAAATATTGTGACCTGCTGATTATGATCTTTAGTTGCAGCCTTGCTTTTTACAGCTGTCTAATAAAGATGCAATTTTACCTTTTATATAAGTTTGGAGAAGGAAGCTGTGTTGTTAAAATGTTGTGTTATTCCAGACTTTTAAGTTCTGAAACTCTCAACACGATCTCCGATTTATCCAGAGCAACACACACAAATCCACAGACATTTTTAGTTTTTGGTTTTGACAAACAGACACTAAATGTATCGGGAAGTTTAGTGGAAATGTCCACAAAATGCTGCAGCTGTCTGCAGTTTCTTTTGGGAATTCATAGCAGACATGAATATTTTCACCCTCTTGGGTTTGAATATTTACTCGGAATAATCACATCACAAAGTGTGGAAGAAGTTTTCCTACATTGCTAGAAACGTAGCTCGGCGTGCCAAAGTTTGAGTTGCTAAGCAGGTAAAATGTGACCTGATTGTTTTCAGAAAGATGACACGTTTTTCTTTTATTTTCAGTTTCAATTTTTTTCCAGTTTCAAAAATGGATCTAAAGGATCTAAAGCTAATTTTTTGGGTATCCTCGATAGTCAGTACTTGATAATCCCGTTTGGCACAGTAACACAGCATGTAAGGCTTTTGGTAGCAGCTATCAGATGTTTGTGTGTGTTCCTACTGCAGAAAGCATCTGTGCTTAGGCTTATTGCCCCCCCCCACAGTCAGCTTTTATATGATTTTTGGCCTCCAGATTTTGCTGGTATTGAATAAAATCCAGCATTCCTTCTGCCAGGGAAATTTTCCCAGTGACACTCGCTGCAGCACAAGCCCCAAGCGTGGAATGTTGCACCCACACTTTTCACTCCTCACTTCAACTTCATCAGTCAGCAGTTGTTTCCAGAATGCTTTTAGATGCTCATTTGCAAAATTTTGATGCTATTTTATGGACAAAGGAGTCTTCCTGAAGCTCTGGTTTTTGATATTAATTTCTAGCAATCAGCTTTCCCATGATCTATTAACTGCAGTCATTTTATAAACTGAATTAACAGCTAAATGAATGCACTTTGGTATCATCTTGTAGCCTTCTCCTGCTTTGTCGGCATAAATGAATTCAGCTAGGCAGCTGCCTCAAGGAGTTCAGAGCTAATGATTGTTGGGTCAAGGCTTCAGACTTGGCAAGCAGAGGATTCATAAATCCTGCAAATTTGTGTCACCCGAGGGGCACACAGAGTTTTGTGTGTCACAAACATGGCCGTCGTTTTTACCTGGCTAAATTACTGCTGAACACACAACCTCGTCTAGAGCAGGTTGTCTTATTTGCAACAGTGTTGCATTTTATGGTTCTGATTTTCTATCTGTGTTTTGTCATCATCACCTGTAACGCGTGTTAGCGCAGGCGGCGCTCGTAGGGATCGTTTTGTGGGGAAGAAGAGTCACGTGATGTACGATACGTCCCTTTTTTATGCGAGCACGCGCAGAGCCCGAAGCAGAGAGCCCGGCTTAAAAAACATTAATAACCACTGTTGTGAAACCCGTTATCTCCTGCTGGGGTTGGGAAGTAACAGGAATTCTGGCTGCTAGGTTTTTCTGAATCCTCCATGTTTTCTTCTTATCTGGTGCACACATTCAGATTAAAGTGAAAAGGTTTCACGCTATTTCGCTGAATGATGACACTTGCACACCCAGAATATTAAAAATGAAGAACTCCTAGATAAAAACTATGCAGGGAAATAATGAAGCATTTCACATATTTTAATTATAAAATGCAGAAAATGGATGAACACAGATTTTTAAATGGCTGTTAATGAAAGAAGTTCACTTGTGTGGCCTGAAAGTGTTTAGGCAAGAAGCAATAAATTAAATGAAATTTGTACCAAAAAAAAAAAAGCACACTTTGATTTAAGAAGGAAGTCTTATTTAGTTTTGAAGGTATGAATAATTCTGTGTTTTAAATGCTTTTTTTGATATTTTATTTTTATTTAATGGGCTGCAGGGGAGATGCAGGGAACTATTCATCGGCGTCTTTTGGAGGACAGAGTGGAGGAGCTGAAGGTCGGAGCGGTGCTGCTGCTCAAACAAGTAAGACACACTGCCCATAGTCATGATAAGCTCAGTGTTGTATTTCAGCTAGATTTTATAGAGCAGCTACAAATCAGTTAATCTTAGTCTGTGAACAGGTGGGCGTGTTTTCCCCCTCCCATCGTAACCATTACCTGAATGTAACTTCCAATAACCTGCTGAGGATTTATGCCCCTGATGGAGTCAGTCTGTCCTCCACTCAGCTCCCCTCTCTGGTCCTGGTGAGTAGCAGGACTGCCATCTGAAAGAAATGCAAAACATATTTAATTTTTTTTCATCCAGAAATATAGAGTCAACCTCTCATCGGTTTCTCGAAAACATTTTTATTCCTTTCCAGGACCCGACATTGCTGTCACCAGCCGAGTCTCCCGGTGTCCTGCGGGAGCCAGTTTCCTGCATGCAGCTGATGTTTGACGAAGAGGACGACGAGGGGAAAGATGGGGAAAGACACACAGAGGGAGACCCTCAAGCCCCAGCAGACAGCTACAACAGAGGCTCCCCGAAGCGTGCTGGAAACCCGGCACTGCAGGACCCAGGCTGGGATGCAGGTGGGGCACTGTGCATGCTCTAACACTTGTAGAGAGGCAGAAAAGAGATGAAGTCTAATCACATTCTGAGCTTGCCTGCTGTCACTCTGCAGTAAAATGAATTCTTTTCTGAATAAAACATTAACGCTGTCTGGTCATTAACATTTGATTGCAATTCTGAAACCATATCACGCACAGCCCTTTTTGTTTGTGATCTGCAGCTAATGTGCAAATATTTATCGAAAAATGATATGAAGCAAAAAGGCAAGCCGTTTTTAGGAAGTTTAGTCTCTGCATTTTAAGCCAAATTGATCTGAGAGTCAAACAGTCAAGATCACTGGAGGATGAATCTTAATCATCTACAGTTGAGAATTTCCATGCAGGAATGTGATCTGTTAGCATGTTTTTGTTGTTGTTTTGATTTTTAAGCCTGTCCTGTCTGGAAGCTTTTGCAGTCAGAGTCATGATTTACACGCACTGTTATGTCAAACATATTTGCTTTTCCAAGATGAGCTCTTAAGTATTTCTCTTTTATTTTTTTTTATTCATTTCTGTTGTTATTCACACAAGTGCATGTGTAATGTGGCAGTGTCAGAGCTGATAGGCAGGAAAAAAAAGAGCATGAAAGAAAATAGGAGAAAAGATAAGAATAAAAGGACGGAGCTGCAGAGACACAATGGTTCACCAACTGCTGCACCTGGTTAAAAAAAAAAAAAAATGCAAAAAAACAAACAGCACCTGGGGTAAGAAAAAAGACAAACACAGATACACAAACCAGCAGTCTCGTTGTAGTGTGTGTGTGTGTGTGTCTTTGTCACAAATTGTACTTGATAATGAGGGTGAGAAGCCACAACAACGCCCGCCTCACGTCCAAAGGGCAAGAGCCTCAGAGGCAATGGGCAGCTGACCCCGCCAGAGGTTGACCATCCCGGTATGAGCCAAGAACGGGGTGCCCAACAACCGACCGACACCTGGCAGAGCCACCTTCTCTCTGTGCTGAAGAGGCCCGAGCCACCCCAGACCACAACCCCCAAGGGAGTGGGGGTCCACAACCACGCCAGAACATCCAGAATCAACAAGTACACACATCCTGGGGGAGGCGGTAGGGAGGGGCAACCCCCACCCTGTGAGCATCTTAGACTGATCAAAGTCCAGCCATTGTCCAAAATTATAGAGGAGAGTCTAAAAACCAATAATGGCAACAACATCCACTGATTCTAGTGTAGGCTGTTTGATCTCCAGCTTCTCCTGCCCACATGTTGAAACGTCCTTTGGGAGCAAACTGAATTGCTTCCAACGGTCACAGCAGCTCGCTGCCACTGATGTGCGTGAATGAGCGGCAAAACTGGATTAAAGTGCTAAACGCAGCCTATTTACTCAGCAAATCAATTTTGATGCCGTCACGGCCTTTGATCTGGCACCACCCTCAAATCACACTTTACATTTTGCCATTTGCAAAAAAAAAAAAAATGCATCGCTTTGTTTTTTAGCCAACAGTTTTGTTCTTGATGTGCACGGAGAGTTACGGCTGCCTCAGGAACAAGCTTTAGTTCTTAAAAATAAAACCACCAACATGAGTGGTTATTTAGTTAACTAACTCACAGCGATTATAATTGACACACTGCAATTACAGTTTTGGTTTTGTCCAGTCCAAATGTGTGCGGTATTAAAACACTGACGCCCTGACCTGTTTGTGTTGTGCAGACGATGACCTGGATGAACTGCTGGGAGAGTTGCCTGAGGACGCCTGCAGCCTCTGATGTCAGCTTCACATCAAACCTCATTTAGAGACCGTCTCCCCGGACTTGCATTATGACTGACTGACCTTGCACACGCACCCTTGTTTTCCCCGATGTTACCTCTTCAGAGTCACCTTGTGAATGTCAAAATACGAATGAAAATATGTGCAGTATATGTTTGATTTTTTTTTTTCCCTCCAAAACTGTTATAAATACAAACAGAACAGTCTTGAGTTAATTTGATGTAACTGTGCCGATGCTTCGTATCACTGATGACCATTAATTCATTACAAAAATCAGCCTTGTTTGATATCTATTATATATATATATTCTTATTTGTTGTACTTACTCCACTGACCTTGAAATAGAAGACCAATCTAAACAGCATTGATTTGCTAATTATGCAGAATGAAACCAAGGTGAGGCTTCTGCTGTTTTCCTGTTAGTTTTTGTCCTCACCCTCCATTTTCAGCCTCAAGGTGGAATGAATGATTTTTTTTTTTCTTTTCTTTTTTCTTACTGCTTGTTTACGGTGCATTAAGAGGTGTATCCGAGGTTTTTGGCTGGGGATTGTGAGAGGTAGTCTGAGTCCCATGTGGTTTCCTGACCAAGCAGTGTTTACCCAGCTGTGTCTGCATCAGGGTGGAGTCGTACTGTGACTAACAGGCTCATATGGTGGCTTTCCCCCAACATCTCCTCCCCAGATCCAGACTCCTTCACCACTCCTGCCTGACTGTAACAGATTCAGGTTAATCCTCATCCTCTTTCTCACTTTGAGTATGATGCAGCCGCTCAAATTGCCTGGTTTAAGTTCAAAAGAGAGAACAGGGATGATGAAATGGGTTGTATTTGCAGTTTCTCAACTTAGCTGTGTGGTTAAATAAGTACATTTACAGTGCAGTCTAAGTATTTGGACAGTTACACATGATCTGTTTGCACTCTGGATTTCTGCACATTGGATTTCTAATGAACCAGTAAATGGGAGGGAAAAGTAATGACTTTCAGTGTAAATGTAAGGCTGATTACATTGTAGCCTGTCACTGCCCTAATGGATCAACTGATGTTTCTTTCCAGAAGTGATGTTCTGCTTTACTTTAATTTATCCTGACTTTATAAAGCCAGTTTGACAGTAGATCATCCACAATAAACAGGATGTTATTTCTAGAAAGCAACATTTCTCTTCAGCTTCTTCAGTCATTTTTTACATTGCACTCTGGATTCATTTTTTATTTTTATTTTAGGGCAGCACAAACAAATCCTTGTACTGGTTTGATAGCAGTAATCTCAAAGTGATATCTAAAATCCTTCAAAAATGCAGCCCTTGACCTGTACAGTTAAACAAGAAAAAAAATGTAAAGATGCAAATTGCTACCTTACTAATGTTGAGTTTTGATGTAAAAACCCTGCAAATCTCTTCAAATCTAAGACCCATTTATTCATTTAAATGTAAACAAGCGCTATAGTAAGCTAAGATGGCAAGTATTTATGAGTAAGATTTCATCTATGTGGTGCTATTCAAGATCGATATCACGCAGTGCTTCACAACAAAAATGGTAGGAAGTTACCCAAAAGCGAGTTTAAAAAGATGAGTTTTTAGCTGCTTTTTACAAGAGATCAGAGTCCACAGATCTCAGGCTCAGTGAAAGAGAGTTCCAGAGTCTGGGGCCACTGCTGCAAAACTGTCTCTTTCAGTTCTCAGCCTTGTATGATGCACAGCCAGCAGGCCCAGATCACATGACCTCAGCGACCCACTGGGGATATATGGATGTAAAAGTTCACTCGTGTACACTGGTGTTTCTCCATGCAGTGCTCTGAAAGTCAAAATCAGAATCTTAGTGGACTGAAGTTAATGTGCAGCCAATGCAAGTGAATTAGTAATGGTGTAATATGCGAGTACTTAGACGCCTTGGAGCAGCGTTCTGAACAACCTGCATACATTTTATAATACAGATGTGGTGGAATAAAGGCGCGAGTAGCAATTTCCAATTCAGAGCGGAATGCGGCAATATTTCTCAGCAGGAGTGGACAAAAGATTTAACGTGTGGTTTGGATAGCTTTACTGTTCAAATAAACCATTTCAAGAGTTCAAATACTTAAAGGCAGTTTGCACATTGTGCTGCACATTTACCCGATCCAATCAAAGAAATATAGCTGCCAACTAGAACCATATAAGGGTCCTCATTTTTGGTCCCCGTCATTAGCTATTTTCCACAAATGTCATGCAGAGCCAGTTTGACCAGGATGCCTTTAGAGAACCAGCATGACTTTAATAGGACAGAATCTGTGGGCTGCATTTCCAAATTATTGGTGGATCTGGTGAAGTAGCCCATCTCACAACCACCATCAATGCTTCCAGCTTTGGGCCCAGCAATCTTATGGTGTGTTCCCAACACCACTTTCTTTGGTAAAGCCAAATGGCTTCTAGATTGGGGCACCAGCAAAGGGATATGAGAGATGTTCTGCAAAGAACTTCTGTTTTGTATTCATTCATAGTTCCTTCATGTAGAACCGGCCCAGAAGGCTCTCCAAAGAACTCTTGTATTTCAAAGGGTTAAAAAAAAAAGAAAGAAAAAAGCTGTAACCTGTAACCCTCTTGTCTCTTCTGCAAAGAATGAAATTGCACTCATATGTCCTAATAATCTAACTAACTAAAATAATAGTCTAATAATAATAATCTGAAAATCTTATAGGCAGCAATAAATGTGGGGAGACTGAATATATGTCAACAGAAGAGGAGAGGCTGTGTACATCCTGGGGGAACATAGGATCAGTGGAATAAGCAACATAACAGATAGGACAAAAGGAAGGCATGTCAGGCTGTTCTCAGCTGGTGAACTCTTGCAATGGTGACAGAGCACAGGACTAAGGTGAAAAAAGGAAAGTAACATCAAGATCCACTAATACAGCAGATTAATCATCTGCAAGTGTTGCAGAGTGCATGTGAAAACTGCGTATGGGCACATAATGTGACGGTGGAAAAGACTGAATAAGTCTGTTCTCTAACGTGTATGCTAAGAGCCTCCACAGGAGCACAATCAGGTGAACTGAGCGAACAAATGCTGGCACTGAAATAGTTCACCTGCCAGAATCTAGGCTCAAGCTTTGCTGAAAAAGGGATTTTAGATTAGCCTTACCTTTATCCTTTAAGGTTTTTGATCTTGTCACTTCGGTCCAGCATCTATAGATATTGTGATCACACAGTGGAGTAGTTAAATGTTAAACATGAAAATCATGGATAAAATCACACGTATTACTCTCAGAGTCACAGGTCGGTGTAGTCCCTCTCACATGGTTTGTTATCCCCTGAGAGTGTAACCGGTATAATAGAAAAACGTGCAGCATATTCAGACAGTTTCCCGGGCATGGATTATGCCTGTAGACTGCAGACTTTCTTCACAAAAGGTTTTTCAGAAATGGTTCTGTGTGGACCCTCAGCTCTACAAGAAGAACACATTTGAGAGCCGTTATTCTTGAATATAGACCAGTGGTTTTGCAAATTGCAGGGTCAGAACTCCTCAAAAGGTCCCGTGATAAATCTGAGGGAAGTGATATCTATGGCCTCTGTGCCTCTTACATCCCCATGTGACAGGCTATAATTCATGCCAAATAACTGAACTGAACTTAACCTATTTTCTTTGTATTATTTTAAAACTTTTAACAGACACACAAATAAAAAATTTCAGTAATTGATAAATCTGACACATTTATGAAAAATAATTCTTTCTAGCAAAAGTATTTTTTTTCTTCTTTAATAGACCTATCCAGTTAAACATTATGGATGCCTGTCTATGTGTAATCCTGGCACACATTTTGGAAAAAGTAAAAAAAAACTCCACCCTTCCCCAAAAGTACTAAAAAAATGAAGCTATCCTGGGAAAATACAAAGTGCAAGCTGCTCTTCTTACATATAGAGCAATAAGTGGTCACAAGTGAAAAGCAATCCAGGACAATAAATAAATAAATAAATAAATGTTGATGTCCACTGCAGCAGATCCATGTATAGTATATGAAATGAAGCATCTGCACCGATACCAGCAGGAGTAGCATTAGACTCCTTCCTTGGCAGGTCCTAGTGGACATCATTAACCCAGTTCATACGCTTATGAGAACAAACTGGCATCCAACACCCAGTTAAGAGCCTTGATGATAAAACTCCCAATTGGAGGGAAACTTAATTTGACCAGAACAAGGCTCTTTGAAACTGTCTGTCTTTCTGTGTGTGTGCAGGAGGGGTTGCTCTTTTCCTAATCTGCACATCTACCAATTAAGATCTTCACAAACGGGGGGGGGGGGGGGGGGGGGGGGGGGGGGGGGGGGCTATTGCTCACACACTGGAATAATTTGCCCTTCTACTTCAATAGCCTCTCGCCAGAGGTAATAATCAACTGTGCCCAGTCTCGCCAAGTCTGGTACTTACTGTACATATCCTAATTATCTCCTGGTAAGAGCTTATTATTTTTCATAATCCATTAAGATAGTCAGAAAGTGTAATTACTCTCTTGGTCTCATCATTCATATAGTACACAAAGTGCCTAGTGATCCAAAAAATTAAAAAATGATTTTTTTTTTTTTTAAAAAAAGGATTCATGTCTGTGGTTTACTCTGGCTTGGTATCCCAGTAGGAAAGAAAATTTTCTTGTGTCTGATGTAAAGTACTGTTAACTCTGTGAGAAAGTCTAGAAGAATCCCACGATGCCTATCTTTTTCTTGATATCATTTTCTGCCTTTTAACGCTTCACGCCTCACAATACTTGAAAAGTTGGGAAGATGAGCGTGCCATTCGTCACTGTTATAGAGGACCGCAAAGAAAAGAGACATGGCTCCAACAAATGACACTAAAGGAAAAAAAAACAAAAAAACTTGTGTTATTTACTCCAATAATGGGTTCAGTCAAACAGACATACAGAACTTAGTGGGCCACTGATGATTTGATAATACATGACTTTCGGCGTACTGGACATTATTATGAAAATAGTTGGAAGGATGGATCTTATGCATGTATAGTGCAGCTTAATATACTTGATAAATCAATGACAAGATAGCAGTCTCACCAAGACTAATTTTTGCCCTTTCCATTTATTTATCACCCATGTGCAGGTGCATCTTTTCCCCGACACTTTTAAATGTGTGACTGATCACCGGCTGTCAGTGTTAATCCAAGTCAAGAAGCATATTATGTCTTTTCCCAATGACAGAAAAAAAAACAGATTTATTTCAGAATGCTGCACTAAGATTTTAGCATTAATACCATGCAAATTAAAAAAAAAACAAAACAAAAAAACAAAACAAAAAAGCTATATAGAAATATAGTGCCTCCACTAATCCTGTGCATGGAAAGTTGTTTAGGTGGATAACGGCAGATAAGATTGCTAACATGTAAATCCTTATTTTCAACCCTGGAGACTGTTTAATCCCTGTAAAACCATGCTCATTACCTCAGTGAAAAAAGGGGAGATTTGCTTAATTAAGTTGTTAAGAAACCAGCAAACCCTGCAGCTGTCTGAGACCACAGCAAATTTCATTTCAGAGAAAGACCGTGTGATCGTGTGGGTGTAGGATTTGAGAGCGCACTGGAGTGTGTGGTTGACAGAAAGATAACACTAAAATAGCCTATCTTTCAGCTCCAGTCAAATTAGGGTTTTTGTGTTGTTGCTAATTGCTGAACTAAGTGTGAAAGGGCAAAGTGATGGACAGATACTCCGAAAGCAACATCAAATGTGTTCTCTTAAATAGCATAAAAGATAGAGGACTTTCAAAACCAATTCAGTGTTGTGATATTCTTCATAGATCAAGTAACTCCTGGATATCTAGACTCACTTTGTGCCTTAAGCTACAAATTTCATTTTTATATTAGATGATAGAGGTTGAGTCATAGGGTTTTCTTGATTATGCAATAAGCCACAGACTTTTTACAGTGCTCTGCAGTAATAAACAAGCAGCCATTTCCCAAAGTTTTACTCTGGATTGGTAAAACAAAACAAACAATAACAAAAAAATTGTGGAGCTTTGATATTATGTCTCCTTGTTGGCATTATTGCCAGAAATTAGTTTTATTATGTGGGTCATTTACACGTGTTGTCAACAACTTCTTTTATTGTGAAATCTGGGCAAAAGCAGATAATTTCTGGTCGCCATCTTGCATTTGGTTTACAGGTGAGCAGTATTCTTTTCAGAGTTCTCCTTAATCCAGTAATAAACGAGCAGCGTGGAACCCTGGGTAAAAGGGTCAACCTATTTGAAGGACTACGAGAAAAAAAGGGTTAGGAAGAAGACCTCACCTGTGCACCTGATGCCCACACAGAGATTACCCACAGGTGAGCCAGTGCGCCAATAGCCTATCAATGTTTTGACACTGTGAAATTGAAATACACGTTTACTTCCATAAAAGGCATCAAAACTATTTTGTGTGTACATATAACAAGAGAATATAATATTTTGTTAATGGTCAAACAGGAACCTTTAGTCAATGGGCTGTTAGAAAATTAGCATACGGCTATATAATGATGTAGGCTAATTTTGACACCAGGAGTTTGGAAAAGGTATGTGTAAGACATTTGATTTTTTTTTTTTAATTCAAAATTCATCATTAGCAACTTTGCACAAAGGTGAAAATGGCTGTCAGTTGATGTCGCTTTGATTAAACATCACACTGTGTCTTTAGAAATAGTAAAGAGGTTTGTCCTCGAGGCACTGACACATAGCTTTATGAGTGGCTGTTTCATTTGGGCTGCTCATTACTTTTTAATCACTTGATTAGGGGTATGCAGTAATTGCCCAGTAATTTTAGAAAATGAGCTTCTCAGCTGACAGCATGTTGGGATTTTACCAAGAAGGATCCAAAAGTTTGGAAGTTTGTCACTGACTACTAATAAATTACTCCTTAGTCCTCAATCAGTGTTAGTCTGGACCTGTCGAGTGCAGGTATGTGTCGTGCTTTGTTTGTTGGTGTTTATCAGTAAGCCTAAGATCAGTGAGATGGGTGTTGGCTTGTGTACATTTCTCTTTATTTGCGTGTGTTTTTTGCACCCCGCTATCCCCCAGCCAGTGCTTGGGAGACATGAGGACCAGAATAAGGTCTAAAAGAATACAGGTATCAGTGTACTTTCAAATCTGGCAGGTGTAATGTAATCCAGGGATTGTTGCTGTGTTATGTTAATGACCCACATAATCATCATTCATACATAATTACAGCTAATCTCTTTAATAACATACCAAACACAACCTGTTTGGGCAAGGTGGCCCACTGTGTCACTCAGCCCATCATCCTGTCAGTACTCTGGTACCCTCAGATTGACATGTTGGGATAAAATTTTCATAAATTTCTCCTTGTAGTTTAAACACATTTTTATTTGAATTTAATTTATTATGGATTTAAGTTAAAAACAAATGTCAGCTCATGTATTATCTGTTTCCATTTAATAAAATGTCATATTTTGCCTCTTCAGGTATCCAATTTAGTGAGGTTTTTCAGCTGGAGGTGAAATTCAGATTTTATTTTTAGTGATCACGCTGACAACCTGTTTCCATTCAGTCCAAAATACACACCAAGACATTCTCGTTCCTCTTTTACCACCTTTAACACTCTCACACCCTTGTGTTATTTTCTCCTCGCCACTTTCCTGCTCCTGTCTCCTTATATTGCCTCACATAACTCAGTGTTCTCTCTCTCTCTCGCTTCATTCATGACCACACAGCTACTGAGAACGATCAGACGCTTAAAAATTACAGACTCCTGATTTAAATGTTACAGTACACACTGCAAACACACTCTGTGTGCTTGTTATTCCCTTTACATCTGTGTCTCCCTCTTCTGCGTGTGACGTTGTGTGTCTAAATTACTTTCCTCTGTGTGACTACGCTTGCTCGGTTGCTCTTTTTTTTTTTTTTTTTTAGTTTTCCTATTTTATTTTTGTCCTTATCCCTCCCCTCAACCTACATCTCCCAGCCTTTACTTCTCCGTCTCCACTTCTGCTTCACTTCCCATGACATACGCCGCCCCCCCAGCCCCATCCAAGCAACCACCGCTGTTTCCCCCTCTACTATCTGTCTCTCTGACAGCCTCCTGCTTTCCATCCATCCATCACTCAGTTTTATAGTGGTACGATGTTAAAATATGAAGGGCTCCGAGACAAATGCGAGCAAAGGTGGTGGTGTTTGCTGGAGGAGGAGGGAGGAGGAAACATATTCAATAAAAGACTTTGCTTTTGAGAGAGCAAGGGAGGAGAGTGTTGCTTTCCCTCCTCCTCCCTCTCTCTCTCTCTCTCTCGCCCCACTCTCTCTCTGTACAAGCATGTGTGTTGGTGTGTGCGCCTCCCGTCTTTCCCGGCTCCACTGTTGTTCGCCGCCACCACAGATGAGCTGGGAAGAGGAGGGAAAGCGGATGTATCTGGCCACAGGAAAGCAGGAGGAGTTTGGATCGGCATGCGAGACTAACCAGCAGCTCTGCTTATCAACAGCCCCCCCACACCCCCTCCTTCTTACGCTTTTCTCCGTGTCCCTCTCTCTTTCACACGCACACGAACCCACACGTGCGCTGTCAGACTCACACACACTCGCGCCGGCTGGATGTCTTCTCGCTAGGCTGAACGAGAGAGGTGCTTAGGCTTCTCGTTAGTTGAGGGCACGGGAAACCATGAGCAGCATTGTGTGTGCGTGTGTCAGCTTGCATGCACACTCATGCATAAGAGAGTTACGGCGTGCGCGCGCGCGCGTGTGTGTGTGTGTGTTTTTGAATGGAGATGAGTCGGGACGTTAAATACACAGAGGCAGCTTTCTCTGGCTTTCGGCTCAAGTGACTTTCACCTCCCGCTCCGGGTGTCACAGTGGACTTACTTCTGGTATTTTTGTCAATTAAGCAGTCACAGGGGCAACTGAGGATGAAAGAGAGCAGGGCAGTTTGGGATTTGGGTAGAGTGTGTGTGGTGAGTGGATGTTTGTGTGTGTGTTGGGTGTAGTAGGAGCCACAGGCAGTCTGGCAGCCACAGTAACTCTGAGCTCAAGGGAGTGATTGAGAATGGAGGTGGAGAGGAGAGGGATGCCCTGAGGGAGCATCTTTCTCCTCTATTTCTTACTCTTTGTAGTAGTTATGTGGGCTGTAGAGATCTTTGTCTTCCTGTACCTACCTCCTCTCCTTTTACAGTTGTTCTTTTCCATCCATTGTATTTGGATGCTCTTTATCAGTGGTTGTCTCTCTTCCAGTTTTCTATGGTTTTTCCTTTTTGTCTTTGGGTCTATTGTTCTGTTTTTCTTTGCCTCTTGTCAGTCAATATGATTTTTGGACTATGAATTTAAGTCTTTTATTGAAGTTCCATCTCTGTCTGTGCAGGTGTAAGTTTACGGATGCTCCCTGGCTGAGGAGGTGGAGAGCTGATGATGGATCTGAAGGAGAACTGTGGCAGTCAGGGGAGCCAGGAAAGCTCCAGCCTGCGTCCCACCTCCTGGCAGGCCTTCGCCCACACCAGCACGCTGCATGGCCTTCGCTTTGTCTTCCCTTATGGTCAGCCCAGCGCACGCCGCTTGCTTTGGGCTGTGGCTCTGTTGGCCTGCCTGGGACTGTTAGCCCTGGAGAGTACAGAGCGGTTGGCCTATTTCCTCTCCTACCCTCATGTGACCAGTGTGGATGCTGTGGTGTCGAGCAGCCTGGTTTTCCCTGCTGTGACCATTTGTAACCTCAATGTGTATCGCTTCAGCCATCTCACGCGCAATGACTTGTACCATGCTGGAGAGCTGCTAGCCCTGCTGGATGTGCACCTGGCTATTCCCCAGCCACACCTGGCTGAGCCTGATGTGCTTGCTTTCCTGCAAGAGAAGGCCAACTTCACGGCCTACAGGCCCAAAGCGTTCAGCATGAAGGAGTTCATTGAGAGGGTTGGCCATGACTTGGAAGAGATGATGCTCTACTGCAGATACCAAGGTGAAGATTGCAGCCCTAGCGACTTCAAAACCGTGAGTACGCTTTCTACATGCCATGTTTTCAATGTCAGCTCTTCTGGGCTCTCAAACCCTCTCTTCAGTCTCCTTAGCCATCAGTTGGCTGTTCCTGAGTTGTTCAGGTTACATCTAGCAGGTTTCTAGTGAAGGAAAAAAATAAAATGACTTATTGCCTGATGGCTGTTTTCTCCCTCCCATGGTGCAAGATGGAGAGCCTCCTGACTGTTTCTTTTCCCAGGCACTCTCAACTTTGGCTGCACAGGTTGACTCTTACGCTTTGTTGAAAACATATTCCTTTTTGTTGCTTTGCTGTTGTCCTCAGCCTTCACACAATAGGATTGCCTCGCTGGCAAATACACAATATACTTCAGTGACAAGTCTAAAGTATTTTAGTCACTGACACAGAGGAACAGTTGTGTCTTGGGCCATAGCGAATAGTAAATTCCCTCATATCCTGCTGCCACTTTCTCTATTTCTCCACTCAAGAATTTTTGTTCTCTTTAGATCAAATAATGCTCAAAGGATGGTTGTCTCCCTGCTGGATTGTCTCAGAGTGTAAAATCACAGCTAAAATATGTCATTATTACAGTTCTGTCTGTTTGTTCTGGTTTTAACTTGAGGGAGCTGACCAGAGCAAGGTGCAGGTATAGTGGTGAAACGCGTGTGTCTTGTACTAATAAAATGGAAATTGGACTTTTGGCAGTCAAAGCGAGCAAGTTCTGGAGTAAAAGTTGGTTTTAACACCTAAAGTTAATATTCTGAACACCCATCTGTTGCATACTTAGATCTTGTAATTAGATCCATCGTGAGTCTGTGAACAGCACAGTTGATGCAGTGTTACAAAAGGGAACAGTGAAACTTCTGTATCACAACCAGTTTTTTCTGTAGACATAGTGAATATAAATGTCCCTTTCTTCAATGAGGACTCTTCAACAGGATTTTTTGAAGGCTGTTTAGATATGTTGGATCAACAATTGTCTTGGATTTTGTTGCTTGTCCTAATACAGTGAGTTGTATACCCTTTCATTTGGACTCATTACCACAAATCCTGCATATAGAATAGTTTTACAGACCAACTGAAATGCATGCTGTGCAGCTGCAAAGCTTTGGATGAATTTATTCTGATGTTCATCTGTTGGCAGACTCTTGATTTGTGCCACACTCAACACAGAGGCTGACTTAGTTTTGTTGGTGTTGCATTATTACTGCCTGGTAAGCTAGAGATTTTTCAATATAAATCTGCACCACTTAGCTCTCAGACAGACAGAGTTTGCAAAGGTGGAATGGCAGGTGGACCCTTCAGCTCCTGTGGAAACAACTCCCAGTTTAGATTCAGGAGACAAACACGTCTCTGCCGTCTACAAAGATTAGGCTTAAAACTTTCCTTTTTGATAAAGCTTATAGTTCGGACTCAATCCGGTGACCCTGAATCGTCCCTTAGTTGTGCTGCTGTAGGTTCATGCTGTTGGGGGAATTCCCATGATGCACCAAGTATTTCTTCTCAAGCCCCGTCTTTTTAACTCCCCATGCATTTACATGACAAAAGTTATGCTTTCCTTTCCCCTCTCGCTTCTCCTCGAGCCTGGTTTTCTGCCTGTTAAAAAGGAGTTCTTCCTTCCCACTGTTGCCAAGTACTGCTTACAGGGCCTGATTATTGTTATTTTCTTTCTAATATTGTAGGGTCTTTACCTTGTAATTTAAAGTGCCTTGAGGCAACTGTTGGCACTATATAAATAAAATTATAGAAAAATATTACTCTAGCTTCATGTTAATATAATAAAAGACATCAATATCATTGAGCCACTTTGGGGAGATCTCAAACATGCAGTTCATGCAAGAATTTACATGAACTGGAGGCATTTTGCCAAGAAGACTGGGCAGCTTTACCACCTGAGCAAATAAAGTGCTCCATCATATGTAAACCTTTGAGCACATCTGTAACTGTTAATATTGTGAGCTAAAATTATCAGTAGCATAACAGCTAACACAACTTCAGATCGTGGTTGTAGACTCAATAAATTGGCTTATATTTCTTCAAGGGATACATCGGTCTGATACACAGCTTCTATGTTAACAGTAGCACAAAATTTGGTGTATTATCATGTTGGCTTATCTAAAAATGGCTGAGTTGCATACACTGAGGTCTTGAGATTGTAACTTGCATGAGCATTGGTGTGAGATTTTATTATGGGAAGTTGGAACAGTACTTTTCTTTTTTAGTATTTGGCTTAGTAATGACACTGGTGTTGGGAGAGCACATGAACTAGGCAACAGCACCTTTTTTGTCACCTCTCCAGTGTAGTGTTGTAGTCAAGACCACCTAACCCGAGACCGAGACAAGACCAAGACCAGAGGGTATCGAGACCGAGACAAGACCAAGACTTTTAGGGTCCGAGACCAGTCGAGACCAAGACCGAGGGGGGGCGAGACCGAGACAAGACCAAGACCAGTGCCTGACACTACATGACACAATAAAATGTGAAACATGATCAAAATCACTTCTCAAATTGATCTGAAAGATCCGCATTCCCATAAAATCATCCTGATATTAAACACTCACAGCTCAAATAAATATAACCATCTTTATTTAATACTCCTGGGTGACTTCCATCATTTATCACAGAATGTAAAACAATTATTCATAGTTCATCACAATAGTCTTAACTTTTCTCTGCCTTTCATAAACTATGCATAAAGTTGTGTTGTTTTTAAACCAACAACCTTTGTAAAAATGGGTGCTTTTTCAAAACCACATAGCTAAATGTGTAAAACTGAAAAAATGGCAAACACTCATCAACAGTAAGAACTAAAGCCTTTAATCTTATACAGATTAAAGCTGCAGGATGTAACTTTTATAAAAAATCTGGTTTTTACATATTTGTTAAAACTGTCACCATGTCAGACAGTATGAGACCGATAATCTGCGAAAAAAATGGAGCTCATCCACCTCCTCCCTGAAAAGCTCCCAGTCAAAAACAACCAGTCAGAGCCAGGAGGAGGGTCTTAGCACTGTCAGTCACTCCTGGTGTATGCTGCTCAATGTAGTTGTGTGCAACACTTCATAATTTGGTATCGATCCTATGTAAAGTAAACACAGGGCCATTATCACCGACACTGATACCAATACTTTTTAATAATTATGAAGAATTTCCATGAAGTTTAACTGGTTTGAGATTTTTTTCCTTTGGATCATTAATTAGTTAAAACCCAGGATAGAATTGGGCAAAGTTTATATGTAAGTAGAAAATACTTTATCAAAATAAAAGTTATTGTTCTGAAACAATAGAACAAAACAATTTTCCCCATAAATTGATGTTTGGATTTTTTTTCATAAATTAAGTGTACAAAATCATCACTCAAGAACAAATGCAAACTTTTTTCCAGGTAGATTTTTCAGAAAGTATAATAAAAAAATTTAATAAAAAATGTTCCTTCATTCACTAATTTTCTACAAATTTAAATTTAAATTTGATTTAAATGTTTCATAGCAAAATCCTTTTTTTTCCCAAATAAAATATGTTATGCATCACATGACAGTATAACAAAACACTGTGGGGAGGGGAGGAGCAAAGTGCTCTGTGCTGTGACAGGAGCGACACTTAGACAGTCAGCTCGCATCTTTGATGAAACCGCAGCACTGCATACAGGAGAGAAACTGAAGCCAAAGTATCGATCTCATCACACTGATATTGATCAATACCAATACAACGTTGGCATCCATATTATCGATATTAGGATCAATCTGCCCACCACTAGCTCAATGTACTAATGGCGGAGAAACAACTTACTTACTTCTCTGCTGTTACCATTGGTGGTGGCCATGGTTAACTTCCGGGTTCTAGCAAGAAATATTTCTCACCCCAGCACTAATGCTAATGCTAATTAGTAAGCTAATACTAACCACCAAATGCCGCTCCCACTTGTTAATTGAGTGATGGGGCCTAAGACATAACCAGAAAGCAGTAATCAGTTTTTTGGACGTGTAGTTACATTTCTCGAGGTGCATGTCAGGTTTGCTTCAGAGAGGATTTTCAGTTATACACAAAGGATCAATGCAGAACTCTAAATCAGGCCTTATTAGATTGATAGAATGATCATTTTTGCATATAATCCAGAAAAGTTACATTTATATATCAAGCATTTAATGTGTCCCAGAGTGCCGTTTCCTTCCACTGTGTTTGCAGAAATCACATAAAAAAATACACAACAAAAACATAATCCAGATTCCTCAGCTGCTAATAGCATTTCC
This sequence comes from Archocentrus centrarchus, assembly GCF_007364275.1. Classification (NCBI taxonomy): domain Eukaryota; kingdom Metazoa; phylum Chordata; class Actinopteri; order Cichliformes; family Cichlidae; genus Archocentrus; species Archocentrus centrarchus. The sequence goes on along the minus strand of NC_044353.1, from coordinate 28,349,914 downwards.
TACATTTGAATATCAGCCACCATATTGTGAGCATAAACTATCACGTTTTTAATGCAACAATAGGAAGTGACATCATCTTGCTGGGAACTGTAGTATTTTATTCTTGAAGGCCTCTCATAGCTCTACTGGTGCTGAAAACTAATGTTTGACTATGGCTTTCTGAATACAAGTAGGGCTGCAACTATCAATTATTTTAGTAATCAAGTATTTAATTGATTACTCTGTCAATTAATCAAGTAATTGGATAAGAAATAATTTTTCATTTTAACAATTCATCAGCATATTTTAACTTCCGTACTGCAGATGTTTCTCTGTGTGAAACAAACAGGGTGGATGGAGCAGCTACAAAGTTCTCTGTTCTTCATGTTGCTGATCAGGTGGTTGATAAAAACATTTTGAAGGAGCCCCTCTGTACTGATGGTGGTGGAGGGGGCACCGAACGATTGCTAGTGCTAATGGCAGCCCCCCTTTCCCCAGTACACTGTGGTTATAGGTCTGTTCTGGTGGCTACAGCTGACGTAAAGAAAAAAATAACAGCTGACATCCTCTGCACAACACGCGCGCACATTCAAACATGCGCACTCACAGCACAGAGAAGTGGGGGCGTGAAAAAACATCTCAGCGATCCACTCGTGTTAAAGGGTCGTTTTTGTTTTTTTTGGAAATGCTCCGCTTACACGGAGACACCTGAGCTGCAGAGCTGAAACCAAACATCAAAGCAACAAATTTGTGTCGAGGATTTTTAATAATCGAATTGCGTTATTCCAAGAATTGTTGCAGCCCTAAAACTTGCATTAAATTTTTAGTTTGTGTATCAAAATACACGAAGGTTGGTATTTACCTTTCATGCTGGGATTTTTTTGTTGAATCGGAAGCCTGAAATTTTCCTTTGATCTTTATTTTCCCTCTTACTTCTCTTCGTGTTCATGCGGTTATTTCGATTTATGCAGCACACGCGTGACCATAGTGAGATCAAACATACACATTGTGAATGAAACTGTCCGTGCTCTGTGGTAGATTGCAAACTGCGGTGAAATGATACAGGCGTAAGCAGCGATAATAGCAGCGACCTAGCCGGGGCGGAGTCTGTGAGGTGCGCTCCTTTGAGAGGCAGAGGAGCGCAATCTTTGTGGGATTTGAATCAGTACGTTTTGCATCCAATAAAAGCAAAGATGTTAACAAATAAATTGGACAGTATTCTGGCAATTTAGTGATATTTCCACAGCTGTGGTCTTGACTGGTCTTGAAATAAAATCCCGAGTCCGCAAGGTCCGAGTCCATGACAAGACCGAGACCAAATGCGGTCGAGTCCATGACAAGACCGAGACCATCAAAAAGCGGTCTCGAGACCGGTCTCGAGACCAAGACCGATCTCGAGTACTACAACACTACTCCAGTGTAATGTTAATGAGTGACAGTTGATATAGTTAGTGTCTGCTAATGTGGAGGTGTTATTTCACCAGGTGATTTTTTTTTTATTTTTTTTTTACTGGTGCTGTTTTACTGATTTTGAACCATATTAAAAAATGGAACTGGCCGCTGCAAAATTACTAAAAATGATGTCAACTTGATATTATTAATTCTTCAACCTTCAGAAGCTCAACCAATAAATTTTAATCTTGAATAAAACTGAAATAAATGGTAAATATATTCAGCATTATATAAACACTGTAATTAAAGAATAGTTTGCTCTCTCTGTGTAAAACCAAATGAGCTTAAATTTGCAAAAACTAGGAGTATATTGTGCAAATTTTTTAAAAGTGTATCTACTATTTTTTTCATCCTGGAGCAGTAATGGTATGATGAATGAGCTCATTTAGAAAGTTGTCTAAGTAAGAGCCTGAATATCTGTTAAAAGATGCTGCTGATACAGATCTGTATTAATGAGATGTTTTGGGGTTTTTTTTTTTTGTGTGTCTGCCCCAAACCTGACTGGCGTGCACGCACAGCTTGTTAAAGCCACTACTGGGATTTGATCTTCTTTGATGACCTCTTAATTTTGTTGAGCGGACTCTGTTGTTATTCACAGAACACATCAACAACGTTATTGAGTCTCAGATGTGTGTAATCCAAGCTGTTAAAGCTTCTAGGCCTGTGACACTTACTGTTAGATTGATATCGTGTTTTATCCTGAGAGGTGCTCAATGCAGACGTTAATTGGAAAAACAACAATGGTAGATCACACTTTGGCTGTAGTGATTTTCTGTTCACACCATCATATGGATGCTTTCCCTGAGGCTCTGATCCATATTGCACTGAGCTGCTTGTGGGCAATTCTCTGTTTATATCTGCCAGGAGAACATTTGATTTTCATAATTTCATTCTGTTGAATCTTTAGGGAGTTAATTTAAAGCTAGCTTGGCTGTGTCTGTTCCTTCCCATGCAGCTCAGTGAGTCAGTGTAACTTCCCTTTAGTAACCATCTTGCATATTGTGGGACACGTCTTTGACCTGAAGCCGGGTTCAAAGATAATCATGTTGACAGTGCGGCTACTAGAAGGCACTGTCATCCTCTTTGCCCTCTGCCTGTTGCTGCTTCTGAGCTCCTCCTGACTTCTCCCCACCGCTCTCTGTCAACTTGCTCTGTCTCTCTTCTCTCTGTCACTGCAACGACACACCTTCATTTCTCCGGCGCCTTGTGAGAGGAAAGAAGAAAAAAACAAAACAAAACCACAGGCCCCCAAAATAGAAAAACTCATGCATGAATGAACTCAAACACATGGATCCAGACAAACCTTTACTCAAACACACCAAAATATACGCATACATGAATGAGTATACACACACACAGAGGGACAGCATTACCACGACACTCCAGGGACCCGAGTCAGCGCTTGAGTGACACTGTGATGAATGACCATGGGGAGGATTGTGGGGACGGGGGAGTCAGTGTGATGTGACTGATGGAACTGGATCAGAGCGCTGCACAAAAGGGAAACGGCAACAGTGTGCACATTTCCACCTACATGCATGTATTATGCTTTGCCTCAGAGTGTTTATTTTATTTTAGAATTTTTAAAATGTGCAGACTGCTCATCTTGTTAATTTATGTTTATATGTGAGTGCCTCTGCAACCTACTTGACATGATTCTTTCTAAATAAGCACTTTGGTGTGCTTGTTTTTCGAGGATGGCAGAAAAGGAGGGCGCATCTGAAGCCAAATTCAGCATCCTCACTTCCAAACAGAGCCAGTGAACAAAATCCCCGCCACACCAACTCTATTCTTTCAGTGCAGCATCTCTGCAAGGATGCTGAGCAGCCGTAGTGCTTCTCCATCCTAGATATTAAGACGTGAGTGTGGATCCATGAGAAAGTTGTGGGGAAAAGAAATTCAGACTCAAGGCTCAGTCCACACCCACTCGTCAAATAGAGGCAATTGAATTATTTTAAGTGGCAAGGATGGGGAATAATTTTGTTTCACTTGTGTTGTATCATAAAGATATGATCAACACTTCATAAAGACTCTAAAAGCTAACAGTGAGTCATTCATGGTTTGTGCTGGAAAAATATTGCAGCACATAAATGTAAATGTACTCTAGAAATGGTGACGTAATTAGTTTGTTCCTGAGGGATCTTTATGTGTGAATGAAAACAGATAATAGATGAGATATTTTGTTTGAAAGCAAACAAAGTCCTAGTGTTGGGTGTGGCTGTATTGATGCTCTTTGTCTAAAAAAAAATTCCCGTGTTCTGCCAGTTTTCATGCGGCGTATAATTTCAGTTAACTTTTTTTTTTTCTTCCTCTGCTGCTTTTAATTCCATTACTTTATGCAGCATACTGGCTTTGTGAAGTGCTGTCTGACCCTTGCCTGTAAACAGCATTTAATATAGACGTTTCTTTGGCTTTGCAGTAGTGCTGATTCAGTACCTGCCTGTCCAAGTATCCTAGAAATATAATTTGGTTGAACTTAAACATGTATTCATTTTTTATAATCGCATTTAAGACATCTAATATTTTTGCTCAGAACCAAATAATATATGACATTATTATTATACATGAATAGAATACTTACTATCCAACTATACACAGCAGTGTACAAATGAATGAAAAAGCTTTGGATTGATAGATACATTAGACACTTACATATATATATCTAGAGAGATAGAGATATATAGAGAGAGTGCATGTGAGTGGACCATATCTATGATAAATGTACTATGATGCAAGAAGACAATAGTGCAAAACCAGTCATGTTTAGTCATTATTTACATTGTTGTTTGTCTATTGCACAGTGTTTTTGCACATACAGGTGAGATGGGGGGGGGGGGGGGGGTGTATGTTGGAAGGATCAGGTGAGATGGGGGAGGGCGTGGATATCAGGGGGATTCAGAGACTGGGGATTGGGGGTTATTTTTTATGATTGTTTGTTGCCTCACTTTGCCTGAAACAAAGAACACCTTTGCCAGCTGTAACCCTGAACCCCCACCCTCTCCTATCCCCAAAAGCTCATCATTATGGACCAGGAAAAAAATCCTGTTGATATAATAACTATACTTTGAAATGAAACTTTAACCTTGAGGGAAAAGGAGCAGATGCCAAATGTCTTTAATTTAATGAGCATGACTATCATTTAGGGACTGTTCTATTAACTAAAATGATTATGCAGTGAAAAGTGTAAGAAATTGTGTGCCTAATAACTTCAACTCAGTGTTTTCCTGGGATAAATCATATTTATTTATTCATATTCATCTCATTGCCCATCCTTAAGAAGATCTGCTGGTGTAGGTCTAAGTGTATCATGTGTCATGTGTTTGTGTATTAATCAACATCCTTTTGCTTGTGTTTGTTTTGCCTAGTGTGATTACAGTCATGATTAAATCCTGATTGATCACACTGACAAGACACATCAGTGTCTGCCAGGGTGAATCAGCTCATTGTGTCTCTCCTGCGTTCCCTGCATGCTTCAGTAATATATATAAATACCCAGGAGTAGAGCTGGCCTGGGAGGACCCTATCACACTCTTAGGCTTAATGTGAAACCTGATAGCAGCCAGGGCCCGAGCTCTGTATCAAACAGATACTAATTAGCCACTCGTTCATTCCTCTGACCAAAACCTTGTTGGAGCAGCACTGCCAATGTAATGGTGCTGGCTATTTACAGCATCAGCAGTTAGTCATTACGTGCAACCTGTGGCCTTAGCTCTTCACAGGCTAATTATTGCATGGCTAGATTTGCCTCACTCTCACCGGTAGAGCAGGAATAGCTTACTGTCAGTCACCAATGTGTCGGGGGGATTATGTGCTTTCTAATCTGTCCTCCCCCTTCTCCTCCTTTGGCCACTCCATCTCACTAACTGCATTTTATCACTTTCACATTCATTTCTCAACATCTGAAAGCCCAGTGCGTCAGATTAGGTTTTGGTAGATGTACTGTATTAATCACTAATGTGGTATTACCGTGGCATTTTACATTCCCTGCAGGCATGATATCTCAGTCTTTTTAAAGGGCATGGGAAGCACCACAGCCACCCACAAGCCTTCCTCTCTAAAACACCCTGGAGAGGCATGCAACCTGTGCTGTTTAACCAACTTGGAAGAAGAGCTGGAGTGCAGCCACAGACAGACAGCTCAGTGTGTGGATAGGGCTTATGTAGTAGACACTGCAGCTGTCTGCAGTGGTGGATTATAGTAGGTTGATGATGGAGTGTGTGCTAAAGGAGTAATTTTCCCTGTAGGGGTTTTCTACTAAAAAAAATGATTGCACAGGTAATTAATGAAATGATTAATTTATTTGTGTCAAAACAAAGTTTTTCTTTTTTTTTTTCCTGACTGAAATAATACAAGAGATGTTGGTGCAACACTGAAGAGCTTTATTTCTACAGCTTTAATCGTGAGGAGGATACTCACGTGTCCTTTTTGTTTTTGTTGCATAGAACTATTAAGATGTACGACCTTCCAGCTTTAAGCTGACCTAAATCTCCCAGGAAGTATAAAGGAAGTATTGTGGTCTTTATTACATCAAAGCCTGGATTACATTGCCTGAAGCAGTTTGTGTTTTGATATAATAATGATGGATGATAGCTGTTAGATGTAGTACATGTTTGACACATTCTGAGCCTGATTTTGGCTTAAACTTGAGATGAGAAACATGCTACAACCCACGCTACAACCTGCAAGTTAGCTAATGTATGTTACCAGTTACCTTATCAGTTACCTATGTTACCTTAACCATATTACACACTTTAAATAGTTAGTACAACTATAAAGAAATTTAGTAAGTTAAAAAAAACAAAAAACAACCAAACTAGGAGAATAAGCGTTACCTGTTTAGTTCACTACATACTAAAGATGCACACTGTATCTATTGAATATTGGTAATCCTTATGGACTGATGTTGGCATCAGAAGCGATGCTTTCCATTTAAAAAAAAAAGTCTATTGGTAAAGGTTGTCTAAACACAGGCAGCTATACAGCAACTTGTTTAAAAGAAATAAAGTTGGCAACATTATAATTTAAAGCAGAAATAATCAAATTAAAAACCAGAGGCCCAAATCTGAGGTTTATTTGCAGCTTCAGGTTCTTTTGACGGTTTGTTTTCTTTGCTTTATGGTGTTTTTGTTTGGTTTCTTAAAAGTACTGAAACCCATTGAAAGTCTTCTATTCCACTGAGCTACTCTGATTGATGACCGACTACTTAATTCAAAGTGTGAATCTATCCACAGTGTGCCAGCAGCAGCATTGTAGTGCAAAAGTAGTGACACTGCATAAGTCAAATGTAAGCACAAAAGTAGCCTAGGCTGTATTTTCCTCTGTAGCTACTTTAAGACTTTAGTTTAGCAGTAAATAAATAGCTTAATATTGTTACTTTCCAGGAGCCTGCACAATATTGTCACCTAATAAAGCTGAAATTGAACAATATTTCCTCCTGGGATGTTGTAATCGTGGGTTGAGCTTTTTAACCAGTTGCTTAAAGCCCTGGTTTACCACCATCTAACCAGTAATCAGTAATTTCCATCCACTGTTTGCTCTTCCTGTCATATGGATGCAAATGCATCTAGCAAGTGCAACTAGCGAGTGCCCCAGTGGTGCTCAGGTTAGACATTTGTTGTAGTTGTAGTTTAAGCCCAGAACATCACTAGTGACTAATCTGTGTTTTATTTTTGTGACTGAGTTGACCGTGTAGTGGTTCTCTGCACAAAACAGAACATGAGAGGTTTATGGAAGAGGCACAGAGCTGTGTCAGTGCAGTACATGAAGTACTGCAATCAAATATTCATGAATTGGTGCAATTAGATTGAATTGTTCATTGAACATAGAATTGTTATAGCTGATTCAGTGAACAGTTTTGGTCCTTAGTTCTTTGTTTCTTATCATGTGTGTAATTGTATGAGTGTGTGTGTGTGTGTATGAGGTGGTATGTCACTGTTCGGGTCAGAGTTCAAGACATTTATTGGCACAGCAAAGAAAACAAACAAATGTATAATGAACATTTTTGTCAAAATTGTGCAGATCATGCTATTGTCAGTTCATTCACTGAAGTATTTTCATGTTAAAGGGGAGCTACATGGGGGAGTGCAAAAATTAAACTCTACATTTGACATGCAATTGATCCATCATCCATCATCTGTTCTCTGCATGATCTATACTGCTTAATGTCCTGTTCAGGGGATGCAAATGTGGTTGGGTGTCAGCTTTTTTGCTGTGTAAATGGTGATAAAGATGACTACATTAACAATGCCTCTGCAGACTCACAGAGCACAGACAGCTCTGTGCTTTCTATCAACACAGTAGGCAAACACGTGATTTCATGATATCTGAAGTGATACTGTTCCTGCTCTGGTTTTCTATTACCTTTCATGTATTAGTATTCTTTGCCTTTCTGTAATCTTTCACATAGCGTCTAAGCTGAGCATTAGCTCCTCAGGACTGACCAGTCGATGAAAAATCACATGCTTTTCTTTAAACAGGCTGGCTGACTCAGAGTCCTTTTTTTTGTCCATCTGTCTTTCTCTTTTAATCTCTGCAAGCTACCCAGGAGCTCTTTTGATCTCAGTGGTCACACTCACGTGAGAGCTGGGTGTTTAGGGCCCTGTGCCCTGCTGGGGTGGAGAGACTTTGATGGAAAGTGACCACTGATTAGAGTGATACCTTGATTTGAGTCATCATGGCTTTTATCATCTTTCTAAAACCTACCTAATGGCTACTTGCATATACATCTGCTGTTAACGGTGGGTTAAAATTTACAATGCCACAGACCTTTTTTTAATGTGATTATCTTTTATTTTCAATCAATTCATAGCAATAGAAAATAATATTGTGCAGAAAATATTTATATTAATTACTTCCGTGTGTCTTACAGTACTGAATAAAGAGGAAAAATGGCACAGAGGGTTAAATGTCTTGATAACCCTTCAGCAGCTCCATCTGCCAGCATCAGCCTGACTCCTCTGCAGGTATGGTTGCTGTCCTGCTGCAAAGACTCTCACATCAGTGTCAGGACAATGTGTGCTCTTTTTTTTATCAAAATGACACTTGTGTGCAGGACAGCATGACTGGAAATCAGACAATGGCCCCACGAGGCCAAGGTTGGATTGATTCTCTGTCTGCCTCTGAGTTTTGTCTGACTGCAGTTTTCCTTTTCACCATATAAAGAGCTATAACTTAAAGTGAACAGTAATGGCAAGCTAACCGCATTTAACATCTGTTATCTGATCTCTGGTCAGCTCACTTCATTGTGTTGAATCCTCTTATGCTGTTTGGATTGCTAGTAAATGTTAGCAACAGATCCAAGTTTAGAATAAAGCATCTGGCATACATTGCCTATATAAAATACTACTATATAAAGTAGTATTTTACCATAAAGTGTGGTGAATATGGTCATTTAAAGACTAACGAGAATAGGTAGAGATAAGGTTCTGAGCTGTTCTTTGTGTGAAACCAAAGAACAGAGCTAAAAGTATGTTAATGTTGGGCTTACTGTATATTTGTAAAGTAACGGCATTATTTACAGTTAAGTAACTTCACACTTGTATCTTGTTTGTCATACTAATTGGCTGTAAATCCTACCTCATGCACTTCTACTTCAGTGAATCCCAGCTGCACAGATTTAGAGACTTGTCGGTGACCCCTTGGCAACTGCTGGGGAATAGCGTGCATATCCCGCCACCAGCCACCTAGCAAATAAAATTTTTAATTTCAGTCACTTAGCTGTTGCTGGATGTTGCAAAGATTTTGGGTTGCTAGTGAGTCACTGGCCAGTATCTAGGCCTGTGTGAATGGGGCTTTAGTTTCACTACATGTTGCACAGTGTCTTTTCTTTGTGTAAACAGATCATGAAATCCTTGCTTTCAAAGTTGTGCATTATGCAAATATAATGCCGATAGCAGCAGATATTATGCCGCTAATTTAAAACGCATCTTCAAACTAAGTTTAATTCTGGTGTGTGACAGATGTCAGAAAATAGTTTTTAGAAAAATTCCTGTACAATGCCTCTTACTTGTGTTTTGAGAGTTTGTCTGACCCTAAAACTTGTTTAGAGCTGCATTTAAAAAATTCAAGTTTTGTTCTGCTGAGACTGAGTGAAATGAGTCTGCACTTTCAGTTGCCTTCACTGCCTCCCTCCTTGGTTTGGCAGCAGCACTGTGCACAAAATAAAGCAAAGCCTGCACGAACAAGCATTTATTTGCTTGTTAGCATCGTTAAAGTTTGTTTGTGAATGTTGAAAAAGTCGAATGAATAGACTTCATTTTTCTGTCCTTGGTGTACTCAGTCCTTTTCAGATCTCGAAGCAAACTGTCAGAATGAAAAAACCAGCTTCATAAACTCTGATTGATTCTTCACTTCTAGGGTGAAGATTGGTAAAGTAGGGGTTAGCTGGTTTGATGACTATCCCTGTGTTTTAGTGCAGGTAAGTGCATTCAGTGATGTCTGCTCCCCACGTTAAATAAGAGAACCTCAAATGATCTTACTGATGTGCAAGTTGTTTCCTTCTCTGTTATAATTAGTTTAAAGCTGCCTTTAAAATAGCAAATGGAAGTATATTGGAGTAAGAGTTGTCTGCATTAACACGACTGCTTAATAATCAAACAGGGAGTACTTGGAAGTAAAACCCTGCTTCTAAGACCAGCTTTCTGGCATCTGCGTTTAAGTAAATAACGGCCACAGTTGCTATTTGAGGAAATATGGTAAACAGCACACCAGTATAAAGACACGAGATGATGGTACAAGCATCACATAACATGTCCCCATTTTCTCACTTTGAGGGAAAATGGGATGGACAGTGATGACACTGAATTTGAAGTGCCCACCTGATGAAATGCCCAAGGTGTTTACTGAACATCATGGTGAAAACCACAAAAGCCTTTCGATAAGAGACATCTCAAATGTCGTCTGATATGCTGTCTTGCATAAATCTGAACTTGTGACATTCCGCATAATGTATCATTGTGCTTTTATTGTATTCTGCAGCACTCATGGCATCCTTTGAGAACTCATTTGAATTAATATTTTACTAGGCGTGATCCTTTCTTCCAACTCTGTTTCTTAACTACACTTTATTTTTTCTTTTGTGGCATGGTGAAAGTAAACTTAAAAAACGCATTCAAATCAGCATTCTTTTGCATAAATTATGCATACATTAGCATCAGTATTGTACAGCAGTGCAAGCAGATGCATTGATTTATTTATCTCACTTTATGCCATCCTCAGCTTGTAGTCCTTACCTTCTTACCTGTTCAGTCATTCTCAGTCTAATTATATGTAGCAGAATTTGTGTCAGCGCTGCCTTATTTACTTTCTCTCTTCTGCATTCATGCTCGGTTCTGCTTTGGCAGTTGCCGCGTTGCTTTCCCTTCCCATTCATTATTCAAGGAGCAGTTGCTTGGATGTCCATGGATCTGGATCCAAACTCCATCCTGAGATACCTCACGCGGTGACTTGTAACATTAGTAGCTGTCTCTATCATGTCATGCTGCAACAACACTTCCCATACTGCTGGCAGTGATACCTGCTGGTCTTCCTGACAAGATGAGTGTATCTTTGTGAAGTGAATGTGCTAGCTCATTGTCGCCATCAGCTCTGATACGGGAAGATTGGTGGTTGTGGCGTTTGGACTTGTTATGAATATGTACTGACAGCAGGCGAGCAGCAGAGGCAGTGTTTGATCTGGGATCTACATGGGCATTTACTCAGCGTGAGGACAACTGGCAGGCAGGTGGGAATGGAGGAGTAGAGCAGGGTAAACTCAGCTTGGGCCTGCGTGTTAATATTAGAGCAGGCTAGGAGAAGACTGCTGCCTGGCTGACTGCATGAAAAGGGCAGGATGAGTGGAAGGTAGAGAGTTGGCGAACGTTTGTATATGATTGTTTGGCAAACAGGAGAAACAGAGACATGATCTTACAGAGGGAACTCTTTATTTTCTTAGCAGTTAAACAATTTATTTACTCAATCTTTTAGTCTAAAACATCAAGGATAACAGTAGCAGATTAGCCACATATTTCAATATGTTTTTAATGATCATCTAATGAATGAATTAACTAACCTTGCACAGTTTACTCCTTGTAATATCAGAAGAAAATGGAAAAAAACCCACTAAATATCCTTTAGATTGTTTGCGCTTTATTTTTTAACAGCTAAGTCCCTGGATGATCAGCATTAACAATGCTTCAAAAATGCATTGGCAGAGTGGCGGGAGAGCAGATGGGGGAACATGGATATGTTTTACAGTTGTATTGGAAATTGTGGAAATAAAAATTATATTGGTAAAATGAAATTAAAAAAACACTCAGCCTGCCAGGGTAGTTTGAACAAATATGGGCTAAAACAGCAGCCCTGCAATAAACCCTACATTTTATGAAGGTTATAAAACTCAGTTCTTCTTGAAACTGCAGTAGAAGGGTGCTCATTGTTATTTTGAACCCTGCTCTACTGTTTTGTATCACATTATACCAGCAGTTTAAAGTTTTTTTTTCTTCTCTACCCCTTCTGTACCAGCAAAGGTAGACTAAATAATGAAATACTGATGCCCTGGTAAGGTAGCAATTGACTGTTATTTTCTCCAGCAGCCAACACTCATTGTCCCACCTGCAATTTTCTAGCAAATTAGTACCATTACCAGCAGAGACTGACACGTGGAACAGTAAACAGGTAAGACCTTTCCACACGTCTATGTACAGATCATCTGTAGGTTATCACACCTGTGAATCATCTAATGAACTACACCTCTGCTGTGAATGGTAACATGTCAAAAAAATGAGATTTCTGACTTTTGAAATGTCTCTTTTGGCTGAATAAATATAGTTTAACATTGAAAAGAGAATGTAGAAGAGCTCAAGTCAAATGGAAAAGACAGAGCATACCACTGGCTGCAGGAATCTTTGTTCTGCTTGTCACTAAACATAGTTATTTGTTACTCTGGCTGAATATATGGGAGCGTATGGTGCACAATGAATTGTAGGCTCATCAGAGGCTTCCTAAGTGGTGTTGTGTAAGAGCGAACATTACTGTATACACTCACTGACCACTTGATTAGGTACACCTTTCTAACACTTGGTTCAGAAATGTGTTAATTTTTTTGGTATACATTCCTCAGAAATTTAGGTCTGTGTTGACACAGTTGTTGCAGATTGTTAGGCTGCACATCCAGTTTCACCAGCTCGGCTAATCTCCAGTTCCACCATATCCCAAATGTGCTCTATTGGATTGAGATCTTAGTGACTGTGGAGGCCAACTGAGTACATTGAACTCATTGCCACGTGTTCATCAGAAGACTGGGTACACTATGTTTATAAAGAGATGGACTTTGTTAACAACAACACCCAGGTACGCTATAGTATCTAAAAGATGCTCAGTTGGTACTATGGTACACAGAGTGTGGCAAGAACCCCAACGTGGGTGGCACCCAGTGTGGTCTTCTGCAGCTCATCTGCTTAAGGATCAGCGTGTTGTGCTTTCAGAGATGCTCTTCTGCATATCTTGGTTGTAACAAGTTTGAGTTACTGTTGCCTTCATGTCAGCTTGAAGCAGTCTGCCCGTTTTCCTTATTTTTTGACATCAACAGGACATTTTCTCCCAGAGAACTGCTGCTCACTGGGTATTTTCTCTTTTTCAGATCATTTGCTGTAAACCCTAGAGATGGTAGTGTGGGAAAATCCCAGCAGATCACCAGTTTCTGAAATACTCAGACCAGCCCGTCTGGTACCAACAGCCACGTCAAGTTCACACTCACTTAAATCACATTCTTCCCAATTCTGATGCTCGGTTTGAACTTCAGCATTTTGTCTTGACCTTGTATTCATGCCTAAATGCATTGGCTTGCTGCCCTGTGATTGGCTGGTTAGATATTCGCACTAATGAGCAGTTGAGCAGGTGTACCCAATGAAGTGTATAGCCATATCTTTTCTCATTCGGACTATTTGTTTATTCAGCAAAATATCAGCACTTGGGCAGTCAGACATATATTCATGTAAAACTTTGATATTTTTCCACTCTGCTATTCAAAAAAATATAACCCTTTCCTTCTCCCTTTCATATCATCTGGTTATATTTTGAACTTGTGAGACAATTTGTCATTGTCAGTGTCATCTGCCAATGTTGAGTTCACACTCTGGGCAGATTATTTTGTTGTTTACTTTGCAGAGATTAAATCACTGTGGCCACAATGACCTCCTGAAGTTGGAAAACCCTCTCTGAATTATCGATTGCAGAACTGTTGAGGACACTGAGGTTATTTCTTTGTGACATTTTTTTTTTTCCTCTGCAAGTAAGAGTTTTAGTGGCCTGGTGCAATTTATCCTTCTACAGTGTTGAAAAAATGGTTTTCTCTAATAACCAAAAATATGTATATTTAATGGAGAAAAACATTAACCCTTACATTTTTTCTTAGTATGTCATTAAATAAAATGTCAGTAAGTGTACTGTTGGGCTGCTAATTAATTAATATTGTTTCAGTTTTAGGGCTTGGAAACATGTACCAAATTATTTTTCCTAATTGAAAATTATTTTAATACAAATACTATATAAAATTTCATTGTATTAGATGTGGGAATCACCAGAGACTCCACAATATAATATCACAATACTTAACTCACAATACCATAGTATTGTGATTTTTAAACATTTTGCAAGATGCTGAGTATCGCAGTAACATTAATTGTGTTTTATCCTTGTTTTCAACTCTCAGATATGTCCCCAGAGTTAAACGTTATTAATATCTCTAAGTTCTGTCTGTTCCTCTCACTTACAGTAAATCATTTGTTATTATTGCAAAACTGCATTGTGAAGTAGAGACTGGACAAGAGTGTCATTAAAATCTGTCAGAAATTGCAAGCATGGATGTTTTTTTTTTAATTTTATTTAAAAAAAAAAAAAGTTTTTATGCCTAAAGCTCTCCAGAATATTACATTGTCACTAGGGGTGGGTTATAGAGCCTCAAAATTATATCTGGAGATAAAACTATAACATAACTGCTTAAAATATTAGTTTAACAATAACTAAAGTGATTCAACCTTTAGGAGCTGCACAATGTTGTCACATAAAAAAATAAAGTAAATTTAAACAACAAGCATTTTCTGCTTGGGGTGTTCTTGGATCAGGCATCTTAACCAGCTGCTTAAAGCTCTGCTTTTCCACTGCGTAACCGTGTCAGTACTGCACTGGTATCACAGTTTGCTGCTCTCGTCACATGTAGTGCAACTAGGAAGCGCTCCAGCCGTGCTTGGTTGAGTCATCTGTTTACTTTTGGGTCACACATCTTCAGCTGCTTCTATCGCCTCCTTCATACCCCGGTTTACTCAAATTTGTTGTTTCCAGATTTATCAGTAACATTTTTTTCATATGTTGCAAAGCATTGTGTTTAGTTGGAGGTTGTTGAAGTGGCTTCCTTTTTAATAAATTGTCATTGAAGGCTGACACATGGATCTTGCTGTCAGACATGTTTGAGCTTGGGTCATTGTGCATAAGGGAATATAAACTCATGGCGTTGCTATATCATTGATATCATAGTATGACACTATAAATATATACTGGTATAGTGGCTGATATATAGTACAGCCCTATTTGGTACTTGACTGACTTTTGTGATTTGTTATAGCTTTAGAAAGATAAATTATATAAGTATTATATAAGATTATTTTATTTTTTATATATATATATATATATATAAGACAAGGCTGAATGTTTAGTTTCAAAATAAACTTTGTGTTTTGTTTTCTTGTAATAGCATGAAAAAATTTTTGCACTCTTCTTTATGCATTGTTGTACTAAAACTTGGTTTTACATGCATTACATTGTATTTTTCAGTTATCTGCACCATGAGCAGACAGAAGATTAAAAGTGTAAAAGAAAATTCAAAAAACGCCGTGTCACTGTGCTTCTGACTTCAGTTCGTTTGCAGGAAAACTTCTACAACTTTTGAGGAGTAAATACAGAAAGCATGACCTCAAAAGGTCAAAAGTTTCAGTAAAACTTATCAGGTTTAATCTGACACTATTTGCTGAAATTCTCTGGCAAATAATCCTACAGCCTACCACAAAGAATGTAGCACGTGGTTAGAAAACGAAATGCCAAGACATCAGAGAGCTGCATTTGTATTTTTGTGCTTTTAGAGTGCAGGCACAACTTGGAAAATAGTGGAAGAAACAGAAAATACAGTTTTTAATCTGCTTTTGAATATGACTCATCGTGCAGGCATGTTTCACATGATTTGAAGTAATTAGTGTTCTGAATTTTATTTCATCTCAGAAAATGACAAGGGACTAGCCAGAAGTGGGCACATATAATACAATATTTATTTATTTATTTGTGATGAATAGCCTTGGCAGGATTATGTTGGTTTTCTTAGCTCTGTCTCAAATCAAATGTGTAGATAGTGGTCTGCACAAAAATTAAAGTTTTAAACTATACTGCATATTTTACAGCATCTCTACAGTGATTGTCATAATGGAAGTGTGGAGTTGGACTAAGTATAAAAGTTTGACAGCTTTATTTAATGCAGTGTGGTCACAGGTACTTCGAAAATGATATTGAGCTGTGGGTCTGGAGCCAGATGACAGGTAAATCCACAGAATCTCTCACCACACTCGTCTCTCCAGCTCCAACACGGAGCTTCAGCACAGAGAAGAGAAGGTTGTTTTCCAGAACAAAAAAGGCAAGCAAGAAAACAGCGCAAACATGAGGAGCTCAACCACACTACCACGGTGTCGAGCTTAAGGGTTTCTTCCGCATTAAATAGCAGGAGGTGGTGAATGATTGCAAACAGGTGAGAAGACTCCAGTACCTCCAGGGGGACGAGGGCAGGGACCCAGGAGTAATCCCACCCCTGAAACAAAGTCAGTTACCTATTCACACACATGCACACAGACAGAAGAAGAAGAGCAAAGAGTAAGACAAAGATAGAAAGTGGTGTATCATCACTGGAGGACCCGGATAGACGTGACAGTTTAAGTAGTAACTATCTGGTTATTACTTGTAACTAACCAACAAATATTTTCATGATTGCTAATTTTCTGGCTTTATCATTTTGTGTATAAAGTGTATATAAAGTGGAAAGTGCCCAATAATTTGGCGTCTTTATATTGCTTGTTCTATTAATCAACAGTACATAATCTACAAAATCAGCAGCAAATGCACAGAAACTTAAAGAATGATGTGAAAGGAAAATGAGTAATTATCAAAATAGTTGCTTATCGGTTTTCTTTTAAACAACTAATCTGACAGTCTGTATGGGCGACTAGGGACTGTGACTTATCTCTTTGTAACCAGTGGACTGTTAGATTTGACTTGGTTAGAGAATATGTAGGACCAGATTTACTCAGTCTGTGCCAGTGCAAAAGCTTCTTTTGGCATTAAGCTACTGTCAGGATTTACTAAAGAGGCACAACTTTAATTTTTTGACTGAAAGGTCTGGACAAAGGGATTTTTGCAGGTGGCCTTACTTCATATGCATGTATAGAAGTTTCTCTTCAAGCACAAAATTTTGGGAGAAGAATTTAAGTAAATCATACAAGTGTGATTCACTAAGGTTTGCAGCATGCAACTTGCTCATTTTAGGACTGATCTAACTCTGATAGTTGCCACTAGAAATGTTTATTTGGGAGTTACAGGGAGATCTTATCAGTACAAGCTTGTAATTGGTTCAAAGCTATGAATGCAGTGGTACAGCTAGCTGTGTATAGCTGTGTCCTGTAACAACTTTACTGAGTCACTGAGCGCCACATATTTTGGGTTCTCAATTGTGTTGGTATTTTGATAATATGGAGTAGAGGTTGTATGGAGCATTGGAGGCAGGGGAATAATACAATTCAAAACATGTGGAAAGTTTTGTTTTACAGGAAACCAAGTTATTTCTTACAGTCAGTGGTAGGTTTGCAATTGCATCCTGGATGAGCCCCCATTTGTCATAGGCTGGTTCAAGGATGAGGAGTGGGAGACCAGATGAGATGGTCACTTTGAGAATGAGATCTTATTGACAAGAACATAAATAAATGAAGAGAACATGTTTATCAGTGGGTCAGTAGTGTAATGTATGCACAGAGGAGTGGCAGAATGTGTGGAAAGTGGGGAAAAAAAAAAATCTAAAAATTCATGCTGTACCTGAGCTGGTGTCAAAGATGGAGAGAGTCACTGCAGGAAGAATGGTGGTTTTATAGGCCAAGTCTCTAGGCCCAGATGTAGCTCATGTAGCTAATTACCCTCCCGTTAGCTCCTGCAGAACAGAGCAAAAAACCAGAGTCAAAAATCTCATCTTTTTTTTTTTTTTTTCTGATCTACTTTCTGTGCAACGTCATGTAGCATCCAGAAAACATAAGAGTGAGGCGTGTATTTAAGCAAGTGGCACAATAGCTTCATCAGTATGTGGATGGGTCAGCATCTGATGATAAATAATGTTCTGCACATCCTACAGATCACCTGTTGGACACAGATTTCAGGGTTACTTGGTGGAATAGTTTGTATTAATGCAGCCTTCCTCTGGATAATCCCTGTGCTCCACCTGAGCCATCAGATTTATCCAGAAATCTCTCTCTCACTCACACACACACACACACACACACACACACACACACACACACACACACACACACACACACACACACACACACACACACACACACACACAGTCACCAGTAATTTCTAATAGCAGAGTTTACCCTTATATCAAAAACATATTGATTTTCTTCAGCTGCCTCCCATTGAGCTTAAATCCTGGCTTAAACAGAATTATTTTAGTTGGTAGATAACTCGCTCGCTGTTGGTAGATTGCATTGGTCATTATTGAAATGAACTGGCTGTTTCTTTGTTCATGAATTAGTGCTTTGTCAGCTGATCGCCTGCAGGCTTTCCACTCTTTTCCATTTTCCACTTCCATCTGCACATAGTCATACATAGTCTCACAGAGCTGATGTGATTTTTTTTTTTTCCCCTCTGTGCCCCATTGAATGTTCAGGGAGACTTTCATTTTCTAATTATTTTCACTTATCAGGTCAAATCAGTTGGTGGCAAAATAAGAGACAATTTAGAAGAGATACTGCTGTAGTAGCTATCTACATCACACAGTACAATTTTTAAAAAATCTAATTATTTTATTCATATTGGTTGCATGTCAAATAGTGACTTGCAATGCCTAGCAGCTTCCTATTTATACTTATGCGGGCATTCTTTAGCCTTACTGTTCTCAACATGGTATCAAAGGAAAGTGAAACATAATCTTGTTGCTCTTCTAGTACTCAGATATGTAGTAATAAATGTGAGTTCTTGCTGTGCTTATGATGACTTGCTTTCAGCTTTCTGTCTTTTTATTTTTTTAAAACAGAGAAAATGAAACAGTGACACTGACCTGAGGTGCATATAATATATCTGCAGCTACATCGACTTTGTTCTGAATCTGTGTTCATGCCTGATGTGGCCATGCATATCAATTAGACCTCAAATCACATGATGTCTCTAATTTCATCTCTAAACAAGAATCTTTGTGCACATGTAAATATGATTAAACTGCTCGAGAACATTTCATAGGGCCTTTCTTCATGAATCTAAAATGTGTGAAAGGTAATTAGGCTGCATAAACTGATGAACTTACGTGAAGCTTAGACTGAGTTTTCAAATCTTAGCCAGTTTTGTCTGAAATCTCAAACATGCAGACACTTAAATGATTTCAAAAATAATGGTGTATGAGATAACAGGATTATATTAAGATGATTGTGCCACCTTACATGATGTCATGGGGACACAGAGAAACAGAAACTAAGGCCTTGTCCACAACAGCTTGATGTAAGTGAGAAAAAACAAGCAGACGGCTCAATGAGCCTGTATGAAACGGTGATGGGGAGAAGCAGTAAACATGAAAGTGAGATTTAAACTCTCAGTAATATCGGTCAACAGCAGTATGCTAGCTAATGTTAGCCTCAGGGGCAATAATGTTTACCAACATTGTTTGGCAACACAGCTGGCTACTCTGAGACTTGTGCTGTTTAGGCTGTATTCTTGTCACATATCAGCAAGCTTTCCTCCATCTCAGACGTACAAATCAAAGTACAATGGGCTGTTGTTTTGCAGTCACAATTTTAAACCTCTCATGATTCACATTTATCTCTTTGTAGGCTTGTCACTTAGTTGCTGCTGTGAAAGTCCCGGTGTAATCATAATCATCCTCATTTTAAATACTAAAAGTGTTATAATTTTATCAGGATGGCTCTAATGAGTCCACCAGCAATTTAGGTTAAAGCTTGTTTCTGTAAACCGCTCACATTACCAGTTTGTGCTGAAAATCCATACCGACCAATTTCTCAGAACAGATTTTTCTATCAAAAATTAGGATGGGTAAGTTGGGGTTAAAATAAAAACTAACAATGTATGTCTGGTGTTAGGGACTGGCGATCTGATGATCTGATATCACGAATGATCAAACTTTAAATGTAATTTTCAAGAGTCATATAGATTGGAAAATGCTTATTTTATTCTAACCCCCCTTCTGTTTGTGTTTCTTTATCTACAAGCTGACGAGGTTGCTGTAATGTTGCTCCTTGTTGCCATTTAGCTCCCTCTTTAGTCTTTCACCTCACTGACAGACTCCAGTTGCACATTTCTGGTCTGCCAGTGCAATCAAATCATTTTCCTGTTTGACAGCCTTGGTCAGCTTAGCGGAGCAGCAAATGAACCAGTTCACCATATGCTGCAATTCTGCTTGGAGGGCCCCTCATGCTTGTAGTGGCACTCACAGAACGAAGAACAGGGACTGCTGTTGGCAACTGCATTTCTGAGACAGAGGAGTTGGAGCCCGTCTGCAGGAGAAGAGACTCACTGAAGAGGTAGCTGAATCAGATTGTGGTGTTTTTGAGCAGATTAGGAGGCATGGTTGATGCAGAGATTATTAGTTTTGCCTCGCAGCAGCAGGTTTCTGTAGTGAATTGTCCCTACAGTGTGGAGTTTGTATATTCACTCTTCTTACTGTGTATGACTGGTTCAGAATGCTGAAATCTGAAGGAGTTTTGGAGAAGCCAATAACTTTTTTTTTTTTTTTTTGCAATATAACTTTGACTTTAGGAATATTAAGTTGATGTCATTCAGTATTGCTGGCATTCATAGCAATTGCCAAAACAGGTTAATAAGTAAAAAAAATTACACGCAATTTCATGACAACTGTTTTTTAGACAGGTTTTTAATTAATAAAAAAGAGTTATATCTCAAAAAGGCTGACAGATGGCATAAAGCCAAATTGGCACAAGCTCATAGAATTGTTTTCAGAGTGATTAGTAGTTGGTAGCTTTTATCTTTTGGGAAATTGTCCTTGTGTTTGTGGCAACTGTCAGATAAATGCAGCCAGAACAATGAAGGCATCAGATTTACATACAAAACAACATACACACAAACTTGTCACATTAGGACGATCAAATGAAAATAAACAGAAGACAAAGTAGGACAAATCAGTTTCTATGCCTTCAGCAGCACGAAAACATGACTTTTCTATCTCTTCTGTGACTTCCAGACCCAAGAATATTGACCACATGACTATAAAAATACTGTCTTTGCTAAAAGATGAAAATAAGAGGTTCACATGCCAGAGCCTTGCAGAGCCCTTGCATGGGATGGCAAGTTGGTTACCAGCCTCTGTACTGACACCCACATAGTGGGTGTAATTCAAATAGGTCAAATGTTAGATCCATAGTGTTACAAAGTTGGAGGAACTATTTTTGATATTTCTGGTTCATGAAGTAAAAATCCTCCTCATGTTTTTACGTGTTAAACATTACTCATACTTGAATAAGCATGTTCTTCTCCTGGTTAAATCATCAGTACAAGTGAGACTAAATTAATACTGTCTTAAAAAATATATTATATTATTAAAAAAAAGACAAATATTATTTTGTATAAATGATTTACCTAACTCTCGAGAACTCCAGCACAACATCAAGAGGCTCTGATCTTTACATACTGGGAATAAAAAGTCTAATAAGCAGAAAATAACAGAAATTCACCAATGTAGCAATGAAGGCAGGGTGTGATTAAAATATGTAGATCTTATTATTTCACATTTAATTTCATTTTGAAGTTAATTGTTTTTCCTGTTTATCCGCCTCTTATGCTTTCTTCTGCTTGTTTTTCCCTCCTGTGTGACGTTTTCCTTTGTCTTTCATTGAATGTTTTTTTGTTTTGCAAAAGTATAAAGCAAAGAATCCACAGGAGTGCATTAATCAGTTGAAAAATTTCCTTCTATTCTGTTAAACAATATGACAAATGTGTTTGGAATATGATGGATGGTGATTGCAATTTAATTACAGGGTAAAATGCGAGCAACATTTCATTTTATATTTTAGGGAAATATTAAAACGTGTCTGCCTGTGGCAGTTTGAAGCTGTGTTCTCTTCTTTGCTTCGCTCTCAGCTGCTGTATTGATTTTTCTTTGCACCCTGTTGCGATTTTCACTCAATTAAAAGTGTGACAGAACGTGCAGTTTACAGTCCTTTTCATTGACCTGGTGTAAAATGCTGCCCATTTAAATTGCCTTTGATGTTAACTTTGTGTTTGTGCCTTGAATGAATACTAGGTATTCAGCAGTGGTGGTGATAAATGCCTGAGATGCTGGCTCAGCCCACTTGCTGTCAGAGTACAAGGTCACTAGTGAGGGATTTCTCTCCTCATGGACTCAGACACAGTCTGGCATTTTAACTATTTATTTTCATTCTGTGATCTTATTCTTGTAGGTCAGGACTCTGCACTACAGCCATTTTTTGAGTGTGTGCAAGTTTAAAAAAAAATATATATATATATTTAAATATATATATATTGTAATTTTGTAATTTGGTGATATTATATTTTGGTGTTAAAATGTTGCAAAATTGAGGTAGGTCTATATGAAATTATTTTAAAAACAAAAATCGTGATCTGGAAGGCAGCAACTGGTGGCTTCTTTACTAAGAAGTGGCACTTCTAAAGGGTAACAGAGTATCCATTGTTGTGGTACAACAGGAAAACTTTGCTGTGTACTGCAGACAGTATGACCTGTCAGTTGCAGCAACTCTAAACTTTTTATAAAGCTGACACAATTTAAGAATAAAACCTTGAACTTGCAGGGACTGAAAGTAAACATCCCAACAGTACTACCAATGCTGTAGTTTTACTCCATAAATCTTGCATGATATGCAGGGATTTGCAGCTTACCGTGTGACTTTGTGACAAACTGACAGTGCCAAAGCACTCAGCATGCACAAGTGTGTACTTCCACATCTGCAGTGTTATTTTTCTATTTTTTTTATTTGACTTGTATCTTGCCTGTGATTTGATAAACTGACTTGTTTACTGTCGTCTTTGAGTACCACAACATGACCTTATCTAGATTGTGAAAAAAAAAAAGGTTTTTGCTGTGAGACATGTGCAAAGTGTAAATGGAATTGACAGGTTTGCCTAAATGCACTGTTTTTAAACATTCTGCTTCAGCTCTGTTTCTTTACAATGTAAAACAAATCACAAGTTCCTATTTTTATTGCTGCACTTACTCCATGAATCCGATGACCATGCCTGCCGTGATGTTTTTGTTCTACGTTTCGCAAAAACTGTCAGTTTTATTGTGTGAGCAGTTGTTTAATGCATTAATGTAATGTTTAATGTGTTGCATTAGGTTGTTTTATTTTTTATTTGTTGTTTTTGTTTTCTCATGGTGGCTACTGTCTATACCTCTTTCCTTTTTTTTCCATTTAAACTCATGCAGTTAACATGAATCTTTTTTGAGAGTCATCACAAGTAGTTGCAGTGACTACCTGGTCACTGTGAAGTTGAACGTGTTGTGTGCTCAACCTCTGGGTGACCAGTTAATCACCACAACTACTCGGTAACACTTTTGATCACAAGGAAATTGTACAAGTGGCCTGGTCAGAGGCAACCTGCCTCCAAATTATTGCAGTCTGACTCGGAAAGACTGGCAACGATTTGCAAATAAATTTCTGAATGTAGCGAGATTGCCAACATGTTGCAGTCAGTTCGAGTCAGTCTATGCCGACTATATGTCTGTGTAGATTCTCAGTCATCCAGGTCATAGTAGTCTCTGGAGCTTGAAAAAGGCGACTGGACTTCTTTTTGTTTCTTGAAGACGTTTCACCTCTCATCCGAAAGGCTTCTTCAGTTCTCAACCAAATGGTGGAGAGACCCAGGTATTTAAACCCCTGTGGGCGTAGTCCCCTGGAGGTGGTTATGACCCTCTATTGATCATGTGCGTGAACACATGTGCCCAGGTGTGAAGGGGGCGTGGGTCATATTTAATCAGTGGTTTCAGTTGAAACCAATTTAGGACTCCGCTCCATTGTTTCCTGTGGCCTATTGAGGTCACTGGAACAAAGGTGTGAATCGGGGTTGAGACGTCTGGGAAGGGAGCTCAGGCCAGCACTGTAAGCGGGGGAAAGTTGGTGACGTAATCCACCTCCTCTGTTCAATGATGGTTGTTCACAGTGGACATAGATGGCTTCTTTCACTCCTCTTTCAAACCATCTGTTTTCCCTGTCCAAAATGTGAACATTGGCATCCTCAAAAGAGTGCCCTTTTTCCTTCAGATGCAGATGTACTGCTGAATCTTGTCCTGTCGAGGTGGCTCTTCTATGTTGTGCCATTCGTTTGTGAAGAGGCTGTTTGGTTTCACCAATGTAGAGGTCCGATCACTCTTCACTGCACTGAACAGCATACACTACATCGCTGATCTTGTGTTTGGCGGGTTTGGCCTTGGGATGAACCAGTTTTTGTCTTAGGGTGTGACTTGGTTTGAAGTATACTGAGATGTCATGCTTGGAGAAAATTCTTCTGAGTTTCTCTGACAAGCCTGCCACATATGGGATGACAATGTTGTTCCTCTTGTCCTTCCCATTCTCTGTAGTTTGTGTTTGGCCTTCATTCCTGTGCATCTTAGCTGATTTGATGAAGGCCCAGTTGGGGTAACCGCATGTTTTGAGGGCTTTCTTAATGTGTGTGTGTTCCTTATGCTTCCCTTCTGCCTTAGAGGGAACACTTTCCGCACGGTGTTGTAGGGTCCTGATCACCCCAAGTTTGTGTTCCAGAGGGGGGTGGGAGTCAAAGAGGAGATACTGGTCTGTGTGTGTGGGCTTCCGGTAAACTTCAATGTTGAGGCTTCCATCTTCCTCGATAAGCACCGCACAGTCCAGGAATGGTAACTTGTTATCTCTGGTGTCCTCCCTGGTAAAACGTATGTATTTATCCACTGAGTTAATGTGACGAGTGAAGGCTTCCACTTCTTGGGTTTTGATTTTGACCCAGGTGTCATCTACATATCTGTACCAGTGGCTAGGTGCCATCCCTTTGAAAGAACCAAGAGCTTTACTTTCCACTTCCTCCATGTAAAGGTTGGCTACAATGGGAGACACTGGGGAGCCCATGGCACATCCATGCTTCTGTCTGTAGAATCCATCATTGTATTTAAAATATGTTGTGGTAAGGCAGAGATCTAAAAGTGCACAAATCTGATCTGGGGTGAAGCTGGTTCTGTTCAGTAAGGAATCGTCTTCCAGAAGGGAAGGCAGAAGGGAAGCATAAGGAACACACACACATTAAGAAAGCCCTCAAAACATGCGGTTACCCCAACTGGGCCTTCATCAAATCAGCTAAGATGCACAGGAATGAAGGCCAAACACAAACTACAGAGAATAGGAAGGACAAGAGGAACAACATTGTCATCCCATATGTGGCAGGCTTGTCAGAGAAACTCAGAAGAATTTTCTCCAAGCATGACATCTCAGTATACTTCAAACCAAGTCACACCCTAAGACAAAAACTGGTTCATCCCAAGGACAAACCCGCCAAACACAAGATCAGCGATGTAGTGTATGCTGTTCAGTGCAGTGAAGAGTGCTCGGACCTCTACATTGGTGAAACCAAACAGCCTCTTCACAAACGAATGGCACAACATAGAAGAGCCACCTCGACAGGACAAGATTCAGCAGTACATCTGCATCTGAAGGAAAAAGGGCACTCTTTTGAGGATGCCAATGTTCACATTTTGGACAGGGAAAACAGATGGTTTGAAAGAGGAGTGAAAGAAGCCATCTATGTCCACTGTGAACAACCATCATTGAACAGAGGAGGTGGATTACGTCACCAACTTTCCCCCGCTTACAGTGCTGTCCTGAGCTCCCTTCCCAGACGTCTCAACCCCGATTCACACCTTTGTTCCAGTGACCTCAATAGGCCACAGGAAACAATGGAGCGGAGTCCTAAATTGGTTTCAACTGAAACCACTGATTAAATATGACCCACGCCCCCTTCACACCTGGGCACATGTGTTCACGCACATGATCAATAGAGGGTCATAACCACCTCCAGGGGACTACGCCCACAGGGGTTTAAATACCTGGGTCTCTCCACCATTTGGTTGAGAACTGAAGAAGCCTTTCGGATGAGAGGTGAAACGTCTTCAAGAAACAAAAAGAAGTCCAGTCGCCTTTTTCAAGCTCCAGAGACTTCTATGCCGACTAGTCTATCTGCGATGCATTTCTTTGCAATAGGGGACTCAACCCAATTGGTTGCCAACTGGTTTTAGTCTTGTTATATTCCTACATAAAATCAAGGTTGCAGAGCACCTATGCAGTGTTGGAATTAAATCACTGTCCTGCAACAACTATGTCACCATGTCTGTCTGAATTTGTTTCTAATCTATGAGGTTCTTGCTGGACTCTGAATGTAGATGGCAATTTTTGCCATTTTATCAGAGTTAATAGCTGTATTATCCCAAATAGATTGCACGTAATTGCCAACATGACCACATTCAATTGCAAACCAATGGCAGACTGTATTATTGACATTATATCACCACCTTGACACATCAAAGTTGCTTTGAAGAAGGCAACTGACTGACTGCCTTCAGCCCTACTCCCTGTCTTTGAAGCAACCATTTCAAAGGCAGTGAGGTCACGATTTCATTGTACACAGTTGCAGCAATTTTGGTCGTACCTTTCTCTAACCACTATTTTCCCTGACGGTAGCATAAGAACAACTCAGACGAGTGCTTAGAAATAGGGCTGGGTGAAATTAATATAGTGTCTTGATATTTTTAGAATGGTGATGCATCTTGTGTATGTACATATAACTCATATACTATTACCAATCATTAATATTTCCTGAATATGTAAAAACAATGTTTGAAAATAATTAATGTTATTCTGCTCTATCTCAACTTTCTCTGTTGTATCCACCTCTTGGTTAGCCTGTGCTATCCTTCTTCCTCCCCTCCTACTTCACCCCTTAATTTAATTCTTCTTTTTCACCTGTATATCACAGGTCTTTACCCTTTATTCAACAAGACTATTTCTTGTACCTTCTTTTTTTTAGTATGCTCTGTGCGCCCTGCAGCTGTGGTAGTGGATTACAGAGGCTTGAGGTTAGGGGTTACTGGAAACAGGGTGCAGTCAACTTATCCGTGTCATGCAGCTTCTGGTCTGAGAGCATTAATAAAGCTTGAAGGTGTATTGGCTGCTCTCTGCTTTGCATTTATATCATGGTGGTTATAACTTTCCCCTGCTGCAAGGGGTCTTCTTTGCTCCTCGGCAGCGCTGCAGTCTTTCTTAGCCTTTTTTGCTTATAGAGAGCTGCAAACCCTGCACTGTATGCATAAATAACATGTGTATTTCACACCATTACAAATAAAGAGCTGCAGGCAGAAGAACTTAGTCATTTTCACTTCTGTTAGTTTAGAGGACTAAATGTTTGTGAACATGCACAAGAAGCTGCATCTATTGTTTGGTTTTACTGGGATTGTGCTCCTTTTATACGCATGCCTACAATGGAATTTGTAGTTAAAGGAAAATAAAATCTTCTGTAACAGAAGAATTGTCAACATGATATAGTTTGGATTTATTTTCTTCAAAATAAAATTGCAAATACTTTACATATGCAAATTAAGCAGATTTTTTTCAGAATCTGTTGGCCAAGATGTTATTAAATTTACTAATGCTCTTAGATACTCTGAGTATGTTTTTTTTGGTAGGATTTAATTGATCTTTGTTTGCATAAAATGCTTTTTACTTTGATCATAACAAATTGAATAATTTGAGCTCAACAGATCCCAGTCGTCCAACTTTGGCCTGATATATGCACTGATTTTTGTTTTTTAAACCTAGCCTAATGGAAAAAAGACGCTCAACTTAATTTAGAAATGCTGTCATCACACTGGTTTTTTAGCAGAGTTGTCAATTCAGTGCTGGCATCACAAGTAGCAGGGAATAGTTGAGCAGAAAGTTCAAAGTCTAGAAGCGTCTTCACAATATTTTGTTGTTTTTTAAAATACACAACTGAATAAGAAAGTGAGCTGAGCTGTCAACTGATCACACCTGGTGGTGAGTTGGATCAGGCGGAGGGGGAAAATGCTGGACTGACCTGGTGCACCTAAATGTATAGTGAGGATGCGCTGGGAATGCCTGACAGAGGCCCCAGTCCATGAGATCTTCAACTCCCACCTCTGGCAGAACTTCAACCACATTTCGTGGGAGGTTGAGGACACTGAGTCCAAATGGACCATGTTCTGCATCTCCAGTGTTGAGGCTGGTGCATGGAGCTATATATAATATGTAAAGCACCTTGAGACGATGGTTTGTTGTGATTTGGCACTTTATATATAGAATTTATTTGAACTGAATTGGGAGAAGTTCGGTAAGGCCATGGAAATATGTTTGGTCCACCTCGAAGCGATTCTGGCAAACTGTCATGTGCTTAAGAAGGGGAACGTGCTCTACTCGCGTGGTGTATAATGTGGATGAAGCGCTGTTGACTGCAACTGAGGATTAAATCTTGTGGTGGAAGCAATATTGTAGAGGAAGCGTCTGGGAATGAGGGGGGGACTCACCCATAGGGGTGAGGTTACTGAGGTAGTTAGACAACTCCTTAGTAGCAGAGCCCCCGGGGTGGGTGAGATTTGGGTATTGTAGGGCTGTTTTGGTTGACACGCCTTTGTAGTGTTGCATGGAGATCTGGGGTGGGGCCTCTGGATTGGCAGAATGGGGTGGTAGTTTCCATTTTCAAGACAAGCGATCAGAGGGTGTGCTCCAGCTATCGGGGATCACACTCCTCAGCCTTGCTGGGAAGGTCTATTCCAGGGTGCTGGGAAGGAGAGTTTGTATGTTAGTTGAACCTTGGATTCAGTTGGTACAATACGGTTTTCGTTTTTGGTCACGGAACACTGGACCAGCTCTTTACCCTTTTAAGGATATTCGATTAAGTGTGGCAGTTTGCCCATCCAGCTGAAATGTGTTTTTTGGAACTTGAGAAGCCATTTGACTGTAACCCTCAGGGTATCCTGTGAGGGGGTGCTGTGGGAATATGGGGTGTCTGGCTTGGTCCACATTGCCAACAATAAGTTGGACTCATTCTCAGTGAGTGTTGGAGTGCTATACACTAATTCTGTTCATAATTTTTATGGACAGAATGATGTGGTCCTGTTGGCTTCATCAGGTGGTGACCTCCAGCTCACATTGGAGCAGTTTGCAGTCAAGTGTGAGGCAGCGGGTATGAGAATTAGCACTTCTAAACGTGAGGCTGTGGTCCTCAGCCGGAAATGGGTGGTATGCCCACTCTGGGTCGGGGATGAGTTGCTTCCTCAAGTGGAGGGGTTTAAGTAATTTGGGGTCTTGTCCATAAGAGAGGGAAGACAGATGACTTGGGGCTGCAGCTGCAGTGATGCGGACACTGCACTGATCTACCATGATGAAGAGAGAGCTAAGCATAAAAGCGAAGCTGTCAATTTACTGGTCAATCTATGTGCCTACTCTCCCCTATAGTCATGAGCTTTGGGTAGTGACCGAAAGAACGAGATTGCAGATACAAGCGGTGGAAATGAACTTCCTCCGAAGAGTGGCTGGTCTTTCCCTTACAGATTGGGTGAGGAGTGCAATCATTTGAGAGGGGCTCAGAGTAGAGCCACTACTCCTCCACGTTGAAAGGAACTAGTTGAGGCAGTTTGGGCATCTGACCAGCCTCTTGGGTGAGGTGTTCCGACCATGTCCTACTGGGAGGAGGTCCCAGGGTAGACCCAGATTATAGAGTACTGTTTCTCTTGGTGCTCAGACCTGCAGAAAGCAGTAGTACTAACTTCTCCACTGTTGTCTAGTGATGATTAATTGATGTAGTGTTTGACTCACCCCTTCTCCATTGTGACTAGATAGCTGGGTAAGGACTGACAGCAAAAAGCACTGGCTTTTACTCAAAATTAAGCATTTTTAGCTGTAAAAATACTCAACACCTCATCACATTGCCAGCATTTTTAGCATTGTGGTGTTCCAGTTGAAAAGAATTGAAAAGGTACACCTGCCTTCATGGTAAAAAACACTTTGGTGTATGTCCTCTAAGTGTAATTGTTTGAATCAGCATACATGTGGAGCAGAAGTCTCATACTGGGCCTAATGTTGCTAACCATTTTGCTAAAAAAGACTAACGATTCGTCTTCAGCGAGTGAAATGAAGTTATTTCATTGCTCTAAATATATCCAGATGTATTTTGTGGATACAGATGTATTAAAGGGTAATCAGTAATGTTCTAATTTACAAATTTCTGTCATTTCATGAAGAATTCTGTCATATAACCTGATCTTATATTGTTTTTTCTCCATTCACCCTATATCTATGGGTTTAATTTCACATTACAAGAAGAATAAAATAGATGAATCCTTTTCTGGTTTCTTTTTCTGTTTTTGTTGTGAATTGGGCCCACCCAGCAGCAGGGAGTATGGCTGATTGATACCCTTTCTTTGTAGGTTTGTGATTATCAGACAATCAATAGGACAGAAACCCAAAATTAATCTCATCTCTTGCAGTATGTGAAGGGAATGATGACGGCTCTGGCATTCTCATGCAAATAGCGATAATAATTATTCCCTGAGTGCTTTCCTCACCCCCAAATAGATAGTAGTCAGTCAAAGAATCAAGCAGCTCCAGGCAGCAGAGAGATAACATGAAAGACATGTACATTCAGAGACAATTAGAGGGCCCAGATATTAAAAAACATGCATTTCCATAGTGTCAGATAAGTCCATGCGTGCTCTTTTTTTGTCTGTAGGGTGTCAGAACTTGCAGAAAAAAATGAGATGAGAGAGTGTCATTAAGGATGACAGCGTGCCTCTGACACCCTGCCTGTGAGAGAGTGCATGTGAAGGAGAGATGGAAAGAACAATGGAGAGACATCATTACAGTAGGGATCACAGTAAAACTGGTAGAGGGCGTCAGCATGGAGGCGATAGATGCAGCAGATAGATGGCAGAGAACGGGGAAAGGGGAGTGGAGAGTCGAAGGGAAAGAGAGCAAGAAAGAGCATCAGATAGAAGCAGTCACAATATTCAAGTGACCAAATGCAATGTGAGTATAGGGGGGGGGTGTTGGGGATGAGGGGAAAAAAAAATAACTGTGAGAGCTCCCTGTTGTGGCTCGGGGGGGCGGGGGCTATTCTGGGTGACTGAGGCGGTGGTGATAAACCTGCCATCCTCTCCTTCTACCTCTTCGTTTTTGCCTGTGTACCTCACCGCAGGTAAAATGATGACAGACGATTATCATATCAGGTAGCAAAAATGCCCTCCTTTTACTCTTCTCTTGGACATTGAGTAAGATTACTTATTTCAACTCAAAAACAGGCAAGACCTCGAGCTAGTTTCAGGTGTTTGTGGCTGTGAGAAAGGTGGGAAATGTGATGTAGTGTGAAATCATTTGTGCAGAAGCGAAATCATTTTCTTGAGCATCGTGTAAATGCATACATGGATGTGTGCTTTTGTTTGCATATAGGTGAATTACACCTAAGGGTTATAATTAAGCCCATAATTTATCTTAATCTGAGACTGTAGCAAGCTCTGATGATTAGCACAGTAGGTGGTTATGAACTGTGGCAACAGAATGTTGTAGCAGACTCATGAAGTCAAAGAACTGGTTGCGACTGTGGAATGCTTTTAATATATAATTTTTCTGCGTATGCCTTGTTTTAAGATGTGCAGATGCTGTATAAAAAGAAGAATCCATCCTAGGGCCTAACAGAGAGCAGATACAAATGTTGAGAATGTTATCAGCTACCAGCTAAATGCTGATGTATTTCACTTTATTTATTAATTTTTTGTAAGTTTGTTTACCCTATAAGCAACTTTGGTGCATAGCAAAGAATCATTTGATACTGTTAGTATCTTTTTAGTCAGATGTCTACTGATTTTTACACATGAACTTAAGCGTACTTGTGATTGGGTGTACTATTGAAACTTTCTTGGGTGGTTCTGGGGGAGTTTTATCAACACTGAGAAAATTACCTCACCACGATTTTCTTGGCTTGAACTCAGAGGTTTCAATCTTATGACTGAAAGCCAACGCATGGAGTTTGAAAAATATGAGCACCTACCAAGCAGGGACTGTGAAAGTAGCCAGGTTTTTGAAATATGGGAAAAGTATGATACAGTATGTATACAGTATACTATACATATACAGTATAACCTGTATACGAGGTATTAAAAGTTATCAAATTCTTGTGAATTCAGGATGTCAGTAATTGGCACCAAGGAAAAAGCTCTGAATAATATTATCATGACAAATATCTGGTTTTCTGAAGAGCTTATCTAGGAAGTGCTGCAGATAGTCATCCAAACTGCATCCACTGGAACACCATCAGCCAAATATACAATGGATGTGAGAACTTCAAGGAGGTAAGCAGCATTTGTTTCCTGACAAAGGACTGAGAGCAGATAGTATAGTCAGGATAGCTTGGTTAAAGGCTACAGTGCTGGGTCATCCTGCAGAATAACTACAGGCTGAGGCCAAGCTTGTGGTCAAAACTGTAACAGAAATGCGGAGAAAGCAGCCAGAGCTAAAAGCCATGACGCCATTGGTTGGGCTCAAGGACAAGTACATGGGAATGCTTTTAACTGCTGTTCCCTGTGGGAGAGAAACAGAAATTTTATTAAATCAAATCAAGTGGCTGGCAGGATGAGCCAGGACTAAAATGTCTCTGGTGAAAGAGCTTTGTCATTTTTGTATCTGTGTGAATGTAGAAATATCCAATCACATGAAGATCTTGTTTATCCTTCCCTTCCATATCGGCAGTTATATAGCTCTAAATGTTGGCAATGTTTTGTTTTTTTTTAATTAATTAATTTTTATTTATTTATCTGTTGCTATTTTGGGGATTGATGGATCTGAAAACAAAACCTGGGAAGACTCATTCAACCTGCGCCACTTCTGGGAGTTTTCTGCAGTTTTGCATTGCCAGCTGGTTACTTTTATAAATGCTGTTTTTCACATTTGCATCAGACCAGTCGTGCCTTAAAGCAACAAAACAACTGCTCTTGCCAGCATGTTTTAAAATGTGTCTGGCATTAAATCCATTAAAACACATTTTTGTTACAAGTATATTTTTCTGGTAGATTGCAGCTTGAGGAAGTAAATCTTCCAGCTCTTCTAGAAATTAAACTTCTCTGCTGTTGTATCAGTTCTAGTCAGTACTCTATCTGCCTGCGTCTGTGTCGCCAGTTTGCATTTGGAGTGTACATTTTTGCTTCTGACTTTACTTTACCTAGTGAAATCAGAAAAGATTTATGATTGGCTAAAGTCTCCTGTCATTGACTGGATTTTCCAAAGTCTGAAAACATAGCCCAGAAAAGGTGCAGGAGGTCCATGCTGAAAGGTTACTGTGACACTAAAACACATGTACACCCCAGATGATCAGAATTATAATTTACCACTTCAGGTACTTCAGGTTTTCACTTCATTTTGCTCAGGCTCTATTGTGTCAGTAAGCTTCCTGCATAAATTTTTAAATAAAACATTCAGAGAATCAGTATGCAGCTCGTGTTTCTTTCTAGTTTTTAAGATGAAGGTCATGGCCCTTCACAGAAATCTTGCTTGTGTTGGTTCTGTATTAATCAGCTGAAAAAGAGGAAAACAAACATCAGCTTCACTTGTTACTGAAATGAACATGGCTGTTTAACCAGTTTAGGTTGTTGTGTTCTTCTATGCGACATGACAAAGACTGGCAAAGATTTTCTGTGTTTCCGGGAAAACTGCTGTGGCAACTTCATTATACAACTGCTCACCTTTTGTGTTTTTTTCACACAGACCAATCCCCATGTTTGTACTTCTCAGATTTATTTTGGTATCAGAGTATATATGTCACACAACAACAACAGGCTGAACTTAGATACAGATTTGAATTTGACGAGAATCACAAACACTACACGATGAATTTTGTGAATGTGCAAATCTGTATGTCGGGGGAGCTTCAGACAAACTGAGTTTCAGACACAGATCCCTTAAATGCACGATGAGATCATCAGGCGGGCTGTAGCTCAGGAGGTAGTGGGTTGTCTCCTGACTGGAAGGTCAGTGGCTCCTCCATTCTGCATTTTGAATATCTCTGAGCAAGATACTAAACCCCAAACTGCCCTCATGGATTCAGTGGGTTGTAAGTGATGGGTAAAAAATGCTTAAAGGCATACAAAAAGTCGCTGAATGGGTGCCTGTGGCTTGTAGTCTAAAAACACATTGCAGTCTCTGAGTAGAAAAGTGCTATTTAAGCACTTAAGTCCACTTACCAAGTCAGTGATGTCTTCAAATGTAAAGAATCACACAGATCTGACTTGAAGACTTATCTGAGTAGAGTCAGAATAATGCAGTTTTTACATACATCACAAGCACACTTCTGTGCTGCCTTTCTTTGCAAATTAATTCGCTATTTGTTGCCATTATCCAGACCTGTTGAGCTTTCTGTGCTTGTATGGTGGATAATTGATTTAACAGTGATAAAGGTAGCAAGTGTAGCACAAAAATTCAAATTTAACAGCCACGCGTGTTTAATTTCAGGCAGATGCAGACAAAAGCAGCTTCTGCTTTCTAGCCAGTGAACTTGTCATTTTTAATCTTGTATGCATCAGTAGATATGCTGAACAAAAATTGTGAAAAAAGTTCATACTAAGTGATTGTTGTTCTAGCAGCAGGGAATTAATTGATAGAATCAACACCTTTTACTACTTGTTTGCTATAGCCAAATCCCTGTAAGCGCAGACAAACACCTTGATTAATTAGCATGCACTTATTATAGTTTTTAGTTACAAAATTAATACTGTGCATTGCTGAACTAATTTTGCATCGTTTCTCTTTCTTGGTCAAACTCCATTTGACCTGCTCAGTTTAGTTTAGACCACATGCACAGCCCTTTTATCTATTATTGATGCAAATAGTTTACATAAAATTGCTTAAAGATCTTTTCAATTGTGAAAATCCCTCAGCTGAAGCCAAACATGTACCATTGAGAAAGTAATGAAATGTTGGAAATCTAAGTTCTGTTTTACTTTTAAACCACTTAAAGCATTAAGTATTACTGCAGCAGTGCACTGTGAATATATAAAGTGCTCATATTTGAATGAAAAAAAGTCAGTTACTTGCTTATATCTAACACTACAGAACTTTTAGTGGGCAAGATCCCAGAACAATAAAATGGAAATGGCTCTACAGTGTTTTGTTTTTTTAATTAATTTAAAAAATTTTTTTGAGCAGACTTGCTGTTGTGCTCCGTTCACAAGCATGAAACCACAGAAACAAAGACACCCAAAATGACCATAAAATTGTTATTAATAGGGTTAATCATCTTTCTGTGTATTAGTTTACTGAGAACTTCTGGCATGAAGAACTCTGGAGGCCCACATAGCTGTAATAATATGTCCACTGGTTACAGGAAAGAACTATACCAGTGTAAGTTTATATCTCTTTGAAGTTATAACCTCACAGTGACAGAGTGGTAATAAAAATTGCCTGACAATTATTCTCTCATGCTGACCAAACTCTATCTTGAGATGCCTCACTTTAAGAATCCAGCTGAAAGCAGAGGTTAAAGGAGTCTTTTATGTCTCAGGGACATTTTGCTGGGATGCTCAGGGTCT
This sequence comes from Archocentrus centrarchus, assembly GCF_007364275.1. Classification (NCBI taxonomy): domain Eukaryota; kingdom Metazoa; phylum Chordata; class Actinopteri; order Cichliformes; family Cichlidae; genus Archocentrus; species Archocentrus centrarchus. The sequence continues at coordinate 28,314,603 of NC_044353.1, read as the reverse complement.
GGTTGTCTCTATGGAAAGGATCAGTTTAAATCAATATGAATATTTTTTTCAATGATCACTTGAGTCCTATAATTAAACTTTCTGTACAGTCTCTCTGAGGATGCCAGTGCCTCCACTTATAGTACATAAAGGGCCTTCAGACAACAGATCTAAAGTCTGTTGACCACAGATTTAATATTTTGGACAGCACACTCATCAAAATACCAAATGAGTGAACATCTCTTAGAACAATGTTTTTCATTTCCTCTGGTAAAGTTCCAAAGTCTTGGACCATCAGTACTAAGGCCTCTTGAAGGTGTTTTGGCACCACATAGTATCCCAACACCTTGTTAAGGAAGTAGTCTTACCTGGCCATCAATTGTATTTAAATAATAATTTAATATTATAGTTTTACTTGCATTGTTATTCTAGCTTGTATATACTGCAGTGTAAGATTAAAATTCAAAATAGATAGTACTGCAGTAAATACTGCAGGAGTGACAATTATTAATTTTAGCTCCTTATCTTCCTTCATTAACTCCCTCTGCAAAACAAATCCAGCAAGTCTGAACTAATTACACGGGGTACTAGAGGAGCATTGCAAAACCGTTCTTCCAGTGCACTTAAAGGCCATGTTTATCATATACTTAACTGTAGCATCAATTTGTTCTGTGTTGCCTCTGTATACCACTGCAGTGGATGGATATGATTGAAGTGCAGACTTTAAGCTTTAATTCAAGGGGTTTTCGGAAAGTTCAAATTTAATCAGATAACTGACTGACAAGCTGTTCCCTTGTTATTTCATGACATTTGATGCAGATATAATATTTGAAGTTGAAATATTCAAAGTTTTGAATTTGTATCTTGCAGCTGTTCACTATAATTTTAACTATTAGGCCCAAAGAGATGTCAGTGCAAAGGAAGGAGGCCATAATAAGACTGAAAAACCAAATGAATCTGTCAGAAAGGCAGTAAAAACTTCAGGAGTGGTCCAATCAACAATCTTCTTAAAAAGGAATGAATGCACTGACCAGTTCAACAACACCAAAAGGCCCAAAAGATCACTGAAGGCAGCTAAAGTGGTATTTCTGTTAAGTAAAACAACCGTCTAACCAAGTCAAGAAGATTCTTCAGGAGGCAGGTGCCTCACTGTAAACGTCTACAATCAACAAGTGCCTTTGTAAATACAGAGGGTTTACAACATGGTGCAAACCACTAGTTATACTTAATAACAAGAAGACCAGATTAGACCTGTTAAACCTGTTTCATGCATTGTCTCCAAAAGACATGTATAAAAGCAGCTAGCTGCAAATATACGAGCAAATAAGCCTCTGAATTACGTATTGTTGATATTGTTTTCTTGCTGCAGTCACACTGACTTGAATTTTGCAATTAAGATAAAGAATTTTGCTCTCTGAATATAGTAGCCTTTACATTAACCTCTATGTTTTGATAAGGTTTTGCATGTATGCAGATGACCTCATTATGTTTTCATTTGCATGGAAATATCATTTTCTAGTACAGAATTATATTAAATATGTAATCAAAGTGGCTTATGTGACAAACAAAGATAGTTCCAGATGTTTCAAGGCAGAAGTGTGTTGATTTAGTTTCTTCTCATTCTTTCCTGCATTTCCACACCTTATGGCAGCCATTTTGAACATGAGGTGCCATGCCCACTCATTATGCATATTTCACGTGCCCATCCCCCCATGTTGTGTGTCTACTGTCACAGGATCACAAGCTTTGAAAATGAAAGTCATTTTCAGTTTAATCTAAGGAGTGCCAATGCTTGGTGGTGCTCTCACTTGGTGTTGGCTCTTATTGTGGTATTGTTTCACTTCCTCACCGAAGAACAATGGGAAGCTAGAGACACCAGTAGCCATTGTTGATTGTCTTCCAGGAGCCACAACAGATGACACAAGGAAATCTTAAACTGCTGGATAAGGATAAACATAGTAATGACACCCAGTTGAATCAGTGTGTAACTTTGCCAAAATGATGTCTGACTCTGTAGTTTTCTCTGGTCCCCTTCCCAGCTGAATCAGGATCGACATGTTTAGCCGCATGTTCTCCTTAAATTGCTGTCTGAGTGGTGTCCGAAAAATGATGTGGAAATTTTCTGGGGAAGTGCTGGTCTGTGAAAAGTGCTTAATAAATAAACTTTACTTACTTATGATAGATGGCCTCCATCCCACTTTGGACAGCACACTTCTCATTTCTAGAAATCTAGCCAAATTTATTAAACCCCCCAAAACATGACTATCTCCAGTGTTGAGACCAGGAAGCAGAGTTGCAGTCTCAGACACTTATCTGAAGTTTCTGTTCTCCTGTCATCCCCCCAAAACCCCATACCCACAGAGACCGTGTCTGCTCCCAGACCACCAAAAAACTAACCAAAAATCAGCAACCCCCCCCCCCCCCCCCCCCCCCCCCCCCCCAAAAAAAAAAAAAAAAAAAGTTTAAGCATAAAAATTCACAAAGCAAACAAGAAAGCATCCTCAGCTGCACCACAAAGTAAAACAGTTAAATGTGGACTATTAGACATTAGGTCTCTGTTCTAAGTCCCTGCTAGTAAACTATTTAATAATTGATCAACATATTAATTTATTCTGCCTTACAGAAACCTGGATACATGCAGGATGAATATGTTATTTTAAATGAATCAGCACCCCTGAGTCAAACTGTCTGAATCCTTGAAGCAGAGGCCAAGAAAGAGGAGTAGCAGCAATCAACCATGGACCCAGACAGAGTTTTAATTCATTTGAAAGCCTGACTCTTAGCCCTGTACACCGTAATTGGAAAACTCAAAAACCAGTTTATTTTCTCGTTATCTATCGTCCACTCGGCCCTTACTCAGAGTTTCTGTCTGATTTTGGAGACTTTTTATCTGATTTAGTGCTCACTTCAGATAAAATAATTATAGTGGGTGAATTTAACATCCATGTAGATGCTGAAAATGACATTGCAACATTGCATTTAATCGATTATTAGACTCAACTGGGTTCTCTCAAAATGTAAATGAGCCCACAACCATGTTAATTACACAACTTGTTCTGATGGATAGTATAGAAACTGAACATTTAACAGCATTCCCTGAAAACACTCTTTCGGCTGATCGTTTCTTAATAATGTTTAAATAACAATAATAGTTTACACAGCAGTGGTGAATTAATTTCATTACAGTAGATGTCTTTCAGAAAGTGCTGTAACTAAATTTTAGGATATAATTCATCTACTGTTATTTTCTGTCATGTGCCACCAGAATGCAGTGCAGCTACCTAAACTCTGCTCCCACAGATGATGTGTACGACTCTGGATACTGTGGTTCCTCTGAAAAAGAAAGCTTTAAATCAAAAGTGTCTGACTCCCTGATATAACTCACAAACACGCAGCTTAAAGCAGATAACCTGTAAACAGGAGAGGAAATGGTCTCTCGCTAATTTAGAAGATCTACATTTAGCCTGGAAAAGAGTTTGTTCCTCTCCTTCTGTAAAGTTAGGACATCTTACTATTCAGCACTAAGTGAAGAAAATAAGAATAACCCCAGGTTTCTTTTCAGCACTGTAGTGAAGCTGACAAAGAGTCAGAGCTGGGTATTCCTGTAACCTTAACTAGTAATGACTTCATGAAGAAATTTTTAACATTAGAGAAAAAAAATAATTCATAAACATCTCACAGATATTTCATATGTACAGCTACTTTCAATACTACTATTTATTTACTTTCTTTCCAATTGATCTTTCTGAGTTAACTTGAATAGTTACTCAGTATGTCGATTAGACCATATTCCTACAAAACTGCTCAAAGAAATTCTACCATTAAATATGATCAGTCTATCATGGTCTCTGGATCTTCGAACCAGAATTTTGGGTTTTGCAACCTTTTGTGTTTTGTGCCAGGTTTGTCTCCCTATTCTGCTGTGGCTCTCTTCCTGTTTTATTTTGGTGGCTGTTGTGCTCTGTGTCTTCCATCTGGGTTAACTTCCCCTCTAGTGATTGTTATTCCCAGCCATGTGCCCACCTGTTTCCCATCCTCTCATTATCCTGAAGTGTATTTATCGTGTCGATCTTCCTTCTGTTCTTTGTTGTGTTCTCCCTCATGTTTCTTGTGTAGAGAGTTTTTTGTTCTTCAGTTTGTATCCCTGGCTTCAGCCCAGGACAGTTTATTGTCTCTGTTTGTTGTTATTTTTGAGAAGAGCCCAGCAATAAAGCTGCTCACAATCTGCATCCTGTTTTCCCTGCAGTCCTGCATTGGTGTCTTAACCCTGCCACACAGCAGTGTCTTGACACTATCTCTATTAATGGGCGATGTACCGCAGGCCTTTAAAGTGGCAGTCAATAAACGTTGCCTATAAAGCCATCACTTGACCTAGCTGTCTTAATTTTAGGCCAATCTCCAACCTTCCTTTATCTCCAAATTTCTTGAGACACTAGTTGTAAAACTAATCATCTGCAGAGGAATGGCTTATTTGAAGAGTTTCAGCCAGGATTCAGAATTCATCACAGTACAGAAACAGCATTAGTAAGGTGCTGCGCTGCAGTGGAATGCATCATATTTATTGAATAGTCTTCAATTTGTTCATGTAAATGGGAAGTCTTCTTCAAACACTAGGTTAATTATGGAGTTCCACAGGGTTCCGTGCTAGAACCAATTCTATTTACATGCTTCCAATATTATTAGAAGACAGAATACATTTTCATTGCTATGCAGCTGATACCCATCTTTATCTATCCATGAAGCCAGGTGACGCACACCAATTAGCTGAACTGCAGAAATGTCTGGATGACCTCTAATTTCCCACTTGAAATATAGAAGAATAGAAGAATTCAGGTAAAACTGAAGTTATTGTACTCAGCCCTACAAATCTCAGAAACATTGTATCTAACCAGATGCTTACTCTGGATGGCATTACCTTGGCCTCCAGTAACACTGAGAAGTCGTTTTTGACCAGGATATGTCCTTCAATGCCCATATTATACAATAAATGTAGGACTTCGTTTTTGCATTCGCGCAATATTTCTAAAATGAGAAACATCCTTTCTCAGAGTGATGCTGAAAAAACTAGTTCATGCATTTATTAATTCTAGGTTGAACTATTGTAATTCATGATTATCAGGCTGTCCTAAAAGCTTATTGAAAAGATCCAAAAGGCTACAGCTAGAGTACTGACAGGGACTAGAAAGAGAGAGCATATTTCTCCCATATTGGTTTCTTTTCATTGGCTCCCTGTTAAATCTAGAATTTAATTTAAAATCCTCCTTATCATATATAAGGTCTAAATAATCAGGCTCCATCTTATCTTAAAGACCTCATAGTACCATATCACCCCAATTGAGCCCGTCTCTGTCAGACTGCTGGCCAACTTGTGGTTCCTAAGGTATTTAAAAGTAGAATGGGAGGTAGAGCCTTCAGCTTTCAGGCCCCTCTTCAGTGGAACCAGCTCCCAGTTTGGATTCAGGAGACAGACACCCTCTCTACATTTAAGATTAGGTTTAAAGCTTTCTTTCTTTCTTTTCTTTTCTTTTCTTTTCTTTTCTTTTCTTTTCTTTTCTTTTGCTTAGTTTTCTTTTCTTTTCTTTTCTTTTCTTTTCTAAAGCTTTTAGTTAACACTGGGTCAGCTGCCTCTGAGCCATCCCTTAGTTATGCTGCAGTAGGCATTTTACAGTATTTTACTGTCTTCCACAGTGTATCTGTGTATCTATCACAGTGCCCCCCCCCCCCCCCCCCCTTCCCCCCAAACTGGTCGTGGCAGATGACTGCCCCTCTCTGAGCTTGGTTCTGGTGGAGGTTTCTTCCTGTTAAAACGGAGTTTTTTCCTGTGCTTGGGTGTTGTTTGATTGTTGGGGGTTTCTCTGCATTTTTGTAGGGTCTTTATCTGACAGTATAAACTGTTGTTGTGATTTGGCACTTTATAAATAAAATTGAATTGAATTTTTATTCCCACTTGTATAGCTATAGCAGAGTCAACAACATGTAGAACACCATTAAGGGATAAAACTATTATTGATGGTAATCTCTTCTCTGTGCTGACCAAGCAATCAGCTGTCCTCATGTTAACTTTATAGTTGTACCTTGCAGGTCAACATTTTTGTATTACAAGTTGATACAAAGATGTTCAAGCACTATGAAGAATAATGAGGTGTTTATCTAGGTCACTGAAGTAATGGCAAAAATAACTTGCTTTTCCCTGAAGCAGTCTTCCAGGGAACACTCCACAACAAGTCATGATGGCCTATTACCAAAAGCAGTCTGTCCCTCTTGTCTTCTTTTTAAAGATTAATAACAGTATACTGGTCTTTCAGTGCAGGAAAAAAAAGAAACTATTTTTGGAAGTCTTCATCGAAAGTACCAAAAAACAAAGTTGATGGCAATTAATTTTTAGTGCGAAAGATCACATCTTCCTCCTTGTGATGTTGTCATATCCCCACTGATCTTTGCATGCAATTAAGAGCAACTTAGCCGCCTCCACTCAACTGAGATCTTGTTTAAGTGCAGTTGGAGGTCAGTTTGGCCATTGCAGTAGCAGTGATAAAAGTAAACTGATGTTGGATCATTAGTTCAAATTTCTGTGATGATAAGCCCCGTCATGTTTAAATGACATCTGTTTGGGACTGTTGGATAAATGGTTTCCAGACGTGTAAGGATTTATCTGCTTTCTAGTGTATTACCACTGCACTGTTTATTATGGAAAAACTTGTTACACTCCTTTTCTCTCTAGTCCCAGTAGGTAGCACCTTTATAAGAACACCAAAGAAATTTAAAAATTTCTGCTTTTTGAAAATATATCTAACTTTCCATCTCTTGATGTGACATAAAAACTTTTATGTCACATTTTATTAACTTTTTGTTAAACTTTTAATGCTAGTTGATAGTACAGCTGATTGCAATTTTATCAGGGTAACAAAAACAGCAGCTAAAGAGTAATTCTCTGTTTGAATTCTCATCACTTTAGAGGGATTGCTGATGTCTTCCACTAATTCCATTAAAAAAGACCAAAACCAACAATCAACTAATCTTCCCCAAATATGACTAATGTATCCAAGGCCTGGTGTAGCTTTTTATTCTTGATTGACAACAAGTTCAATTTTTTAAATATTTTTTTTCATTTCTGGAGAGTTGATGTGAATCAGCACTTGGGAAGAGATTTATTTTTTTGACAACAGACTAACAGTGTCAAGACAGGCTTATATAGAAAGTCACATTTGTAGGGTTTTTTTTTTTTTTTTTAAAGAGTTTTGTAACTATATATAATTAAGAGAAGTTAGAAGAAGATGGGAATTTAGTAGGTGGTCTTTTCTTGGAATTCAATGACAATAGCAAAAGGGTAGAACAATGCTAAGATTATCCTTCACACACTGTTTTTGCTGCTGCCTTTCAGCTGAGCCCTGCTTGTTTGATGTTTCCAGCGCTGATGTGGTCCAGCACACTGGTGCAGTGGTGCACAACCCTGCTCCCTTGTAACCTATCCACTACACAGCAGGCAGCCCCTGCTCACTGTATCCTTCTCATCCCAACACCATCTCATCCGTGAAAATCGGCGGAAATGTGAATAAACGTGAGGCGACCTGTCGAGACTCCCAGCTATTTGGGAGCTGATCGATCTTGGTCGCATGAGTTGCCTGAGTGGTTATCTCATCAGCTTTGGGCAACAGCACTGACTCACTGACAGAAAAGACGGATCAGAGGCAGGATTAGGATCGGACCATTTACCAATTAGCACCTGGGGCACAACGTCCCCCCTAGGGCTGAAATAGCACAGGGCTGAGGAAGACCAATGAATAGCAGAGACACAGAGGCAGTGGAAAGATAATAATGAGCAGACAGAAGAGATAAACCGCTGGCCAATCTTTCAGTCCTCAGCTGGATCTTATACTGACCGAAAAGCCATATCCACGTCCCATTTGCTTTTATCTCCTCTTTTTACTTCATAGTTTCTTTTCAGCCTGCTCCCTCTCACTGCGCCTTCCTGTTTACTCTGTGTGTGTTTTCTCACAGAAATGAAAATCAGCCCATCCGAGTCTGAATTAATCACACTACTAAATGGTGACCTAGAGGTGTGTGCATGCATCCACCCATAACTTTTAAGCAGTGATGCAATTCTAGTAATTATGCTTCTGCACTATGCTTGAGGCAGTCTGTTTTTGTGCAAAATGGAGTAGAGTGGCATATTTTAGTAATGCTCAAAGCATAAACAGTTGATCAGAAGAATAAAGGCAGGTAAAACATCTGAATGTGATATCTCTTTTTCAGAGTGACATGTTTAGAGTGTTTTGGCACCTTTGTGTTGTGACTGTTAAAAATCTCTGACCAGTGGATTTGGTTTGATGCTGTAGCAATAATGTGAGTTTAGCAGTAATGTGTAGATGGGTGTTTTAATTCTGAAGCATTGGCATGCTAATGAGCAGTGTAGATGGAGTTCAACAGTCCTCAGCTGTGGCTGCAGTTTGGGTGCTTAATTAAAAGTATTTAAGTTATTATATTGCAGCTTTTCCTTTTCGTGGGAGGGGTGGGACACGAGAAATCTTTAATGGATTTTTTTTTTTCCTGTTCATAGTGTGTGCACGCATTTAAGAGAAGTTGCTGCATGATGTCTATATCAAAGATCAAAGAAGGCATAGTACATAAACTGCAGACATAAAATCTCCTTTTCTGGCACATTACAGCAGGTGGAAGAGGGTTAATTTCCTTAAAAGTATCTCTTGGTTACACCTCAGTAAAATAACAAAAAACAGAAGCGATAGATCAGATGATATATTGTCTCAAAGCTTGTGTATTCTCTATTTCTCGAGTTTTATAAAATACAGATTTCCATATTTTCTAATTCCTTCTGCTGTCACAGTGGTTATCACCACTGCGAGCAACTGAGTGAAGCTTTCTGATTGAAAATGTCAGTTCAGATACTGTGTAAGAAATGATGAAAACATCCGAGCAGAAAAATGACTGACTTATCTTTAATTTTCTCACCCACTCTATTTGTCTTGCACCTAAGTCTCGGCAAAACTGTTTTTTCTCTTTCTTTCTTTTTTTTTTTTAAGCTGCCCGACCTTTTCTGTATCCTTAGCAACCGCATCCATTACATTCATTTTTATGATCTCTCATACTGTGTCTAGTTTAGGCACTGTCCAAGGTGGACATGTTTGTCGGGAGATAAGTGTGATAAGAAGATTTCACATATGGGAATCAAGTAGACTTTAGAGTTTAGCTTGTCATTCGCATTTTAACAAGTCTGCAGGAACCTCAAGTGCACTTTGTGTTGACTTTAAGAGAGCAGATGCAAACTCCATGAGCCAAAAACTAAAACTACACACATCATCTGTCATTAAGGTTCTCTCGCTTTCTCTGTGAAGGGAGGTTGTAAACTAGCAGATGGAAAATAAGACAGATGACAGTTGGCAAACTAGCAGGTTTCTGCAGCATTTTGATGCAAAAAATGAACAGTTTTATGTGCGATGTCTCAGAGAAAACTGGCATAAAATTACTCGACCAGAGCAATGTGTTAACCGCGTTCTTCACAGGCGAGTGAATTTTAACCTGCACAGAAGGCTGCTGGTGCTAGCGCTGCAAACGTTAGCCACACTCACATGCAGTATCTGTACAGACTGTTTAACCACCAATTCTTCTAGTTAAGTGATCTGATTCTTTTTCTTTTGCATTTTTAATCAGCTTGTAAAGCAAGCGGGAATGTCTCTGGTGTGGGTGGTGGATTGGAGCAGAGTAGACAGGTGAAGGGAAGGAGTTACTTGAGCTGATTACAACTTATTACATTACTGTAAGTGCAGGAAGTGCCGCTGATGGCAGGGAGGCTAAACCTGGCCTGAGCACCTGCAGCTTTCATGTAGAAACCGTTACAGCTGCACTGCTCAACAAGTCCAGGTGGACAGACTCAGAACCAGCTTTCCACACATGTAGCTGAGGAAGACCGTGAGCTCACAAAGCTGTGAATATCCCAAACGCTTCACCTTTAATGTGCATTTTTTAATTTTTAAAATCTTAATGCAATGCTATTTGCAGATATGCCAATGACTATAATGTAAAAATGCAGGTAATGATGATTCATCAACGATTCACTATACAGTAGCAGTGTAGTTAACAGTAAATTGTATTCTGTATCGGTGTATATAACAGATACAGAATTAATTTTCCAAACACTCATATAACATAACACCTCAAAACCTTTTTGTAATTCAGTGTTAATTATTCGGCTTTGGGGTTTTCTCACTGTTATCGCTGTACTTTGACACTCACCCTACCTGACAGGACTATCATTGGATATTAAAAATAGTAAACATAATACTGAAAACATTTAACATTTACTTTAATTCTGAAATGCTGATTTACTCGGGGGTCATGCCAAGTGGCTAAACAGGCTTTACATCTACTGAATATTTGTCCTTTTTTAAATTCCATCATTTCATGCAGTCTATATATGAGTAGCATGTTCACATTTTCCCATCTAATGATTGTGAGCATGATTGTCTGTGCATTGTGCCTCTTTGTGTTCGCCTCCTTCTGTGCTGTAAGAACCTGGCATGCTGGTGTCTGATCCAATCACTCAGCTCTGGTGGGCTGGAGGGCTGAAACAGCATGAGAAAACAGGAAGCAGAGAGGGATGGAGGGTGTGTAGGCTGTGCATGTATAAAAATGACATGCTTTAATGTGCTGTAATGAAATATCCGATTACTCTGGAAGACTATGCTACATTTCTCCTGATTGTGTTGAGGCTTTTGAATAAGATGTTAAACAGCATAATCCAATGTACAGCTTTTGTCGCCACCAACAGCTGTAATCAGGTTAACCCTCCTGTCATTGGTTTTTTAAACCGGTAATTATCAAAGGTGCTGCTTTTCAGTAAAGTTCAGGAGAGTGATAATATTTACTGCTAGGACGACTCAACATTTGCACCACACAAAGACTCCCACACTGACGGAAAAGAAATGTTATCTGTGAGAAATTAGCATCTGATTGTCTGAGGTGGCAGTAATAATTACTGATTGCATGAGGTCTTTAAGGCTATTTCTGCAAGAGGAAAAAAAAAGCACTAAAAGGAAAACTAAGAAACTAGGAAGCAAGATCAGAAATTATACAATATTATTTATTTATATATATATATATATATATATATATATATATATATATATATATATATATATATATTATCAATATCTTGTAGTGTTTACAGAAAGAAACCACATCTTTAAGATGTGCCAGTGATTTCAAAGCTTCAAACATATTCAAATTGTTGTCATGATGCTGAGATTGTTGGGTATGTTCATGTGCTTACCATAAGTGATGCAAACATTGTACACCAGTATGGTGCATAACATTAAGTTTTTCTTAGAGGTACAGTGTGTAAAATCTCATTGCTTGATACTAAATTCTGTTTTCTTACCCCTCCTAATTCAAGTGCACAATCCTAGTCTATGATGGCCACAGTAGGACACACTTATTTGACCTGTTATGTGGATATTTAATATAAGTAAATACAGGGTATATTAGTCAGACCACATGTAGAGATACAGTTTCATGCTGATAGCAATTCAGCTGCATTTCAAATGCAGTTTGCTGGCTTAAGTTGACCACGCTGCTAAGAAAATATCATCACACAATCTGCATTTTATGCTTTTTTTTCAAAAAAGCTGCAGACCCGGTTATGAGCAAAGGAAAACCAAGTACAGCGGCAGAAATGTTATCACCTTTTTCTGCCCTCTTGTCAATTCTGCCTTCATAATTGCACATTGATGTTGGCAACATAGCCCTGTTTCACAGCACATTTTGACATTTCATAGCAAGGAAAGAGCAGGTTTCAAAAATAATAATGCTCTATTCGAGTATCCGTCATAATAGTGTGACAGCGAGCAGCTACATTGAGTTCATCCGTCATCATTTTTGCAATGTATATTGTGCTTTTCCTAATGACGATTTTAATTGCCCTCTGTGGGGGGGGGGTGGACCTTTGTTAATTAATACCATGTGTAAATGGGGTTTGTGATAATCATCACTGAGGTCTATGGAGCATGATTATTCAGTGTTTCTGTTTAAAAGTGAGGAAAGGCTTTTATTAAATAGACTTCCTTCAGTATAATCACATAATTACAGTGTATGACATGTTTTTATTTTCCATTGCTAATCATTTAATGCACAGTGGTTAAACAAAGTAAGGTGCCTTTTTGTTCAGTAACTCAATTGATATTTGATGAATAAAAAATGCATTTTTACATGTGCCACTGCTGAGTTTTAATTTGATGTTGAGCTGATCTGCTTCCTATGGACTCGTTGTCTGTCATAAAGAAGATCATTACTTTTCTATTTTTGCAAAATCGTGACTTAGGGTGTACTCGTAGTAACTTGCCTTAGAAGCTGGTTTTAGTGTTAGAGACCAATGAATTCTGGACCTTAAAAAGGTATTTGACACCTTAAATCATGATGTACTTTTTTTTTTCTAACAAACCCTGCTTTTTGTGAGCTTTAGTTATGAATAATACTGCTTGAATTAGGGTGCTTTATTGTACAACAGTTTGTGGCTCGTTCTGTTATGTCTACATTTTTGATTTCCTCAGTTTTGTGTTTTTATTGTGTATATTTATTGTAAAAGTTGTGTTTCTTATTAAATCATGTGTATGGATTTTAAAGACCCGCCTAGGGATAGATGTTGCAAATTAGATAACTTGGCTTAAATGCTATGGTGTGTGGCAATGTTCAGGATATACCTGTCCATGTAAATATTAGGGGTAAAGAAAAGCAGTTTTGCATTGATGCAGTCTGTGATTGATTTCCATCCCCTTGAATGTATTTTCAGTCTTTAATAACCAAGTAGCACCTGGCCTTCCCACCTTGTATTTTCTCTCAGATGGCTAGCCAGCCCTGTTGCTATTGTGGTGGCCCTCAATATAATTCTGCTGCTTTACAGAGGATCTACACTTCCTTGGACTGATCTATTAATGATAGTCTTTGTTCTGCTCTGGAGAACCGCTGTGGAGGGCGTCTGGCAGCAAGTGGAGTACCACTGATTAACACTAAGCTGAGCTCAGTGAGGCTGCACAGCAGAACAAGGACTACTGTCACCACCTGTAGTTTGTGGAGTTCAAATTCATCTTCAGGGTGAGAGGCCCACTCAAGAAGCAAATTAATATATTGCTAAGTTATTGTGTTTGTCATAAAGTTCTTGGCAAAGAATATATGTATTGTGGAGAAATTTATTAGTTTGATTTAATGATTTATAAAATGCCTTTTTGCATACCACCTCCCCTACCCACCATAAATAAACTGGCTAATCATTCACTTTGTCTCAGTGAAAAGTAATGATTGTCAGGCTGATACTGTTGCTCTCTCTCTGAAATTTTTATTTGAAATAAAGTTTTTATCCTCTCATGCAAAATTAAGCGGGAGGATATTGTCATCAAACAGCCGTCTATCTGTCCGTCCGTCCAGGCGTCTGTCCATGAGGTTTTACATTTTTGGTCTTTAGACTCCAAAACCACAAGGAGTTGAGCTATGAAATTTGGTATACGTGTTCTTTACTCTTCAAATATGTGCAACACAATATTCATATTCCTGAATGTTTAGTATCCTTTGAACACTTTGGCTGTATTTATCTGAAGTGGAGAGTAAACAACATGGAGGATTTCAGGCTGCTTAATGCTATGATAATATATGCTAATGATATGCAGCCCTTTTCTCTTTCTCATGCCTGATTGGCTTAGACCTAATAATGTGATCATATTGTGCTTGTCATGGTTGCCAGAGCGAACTGGACCCAAGAAGCAGACTAGGCAGATTCTCACAAAAATTGAATAGTTTATTATAAAAAAAAAAAAAAAACCTGAAACACAAACAGGAGAAGCTTAAGCATCTGCGAGGAGAAAAACAGACAGCATTAATTGGACCTAGAGGAATTTATGGAGAAGCAAGATTGACCTTACTTGTGGACTGAGGGAACGAGACCCTGAGAGGTGGTGGTTGGAGGGCTAGCTGAAGCAGTGTTTCCAGGGTTGGATGGTGGAGGCAGGCAGGTGAACTTCGTGGAAATGGCTGGTGGAGGCAGCGGCTGAAAGGAAATGGCTCTGAAGTGCAGTAATGAATATCCTTAGAGATGGGAGTGGCAGGCAGGCAGGCAGGGCAGGCAGGCAGGCAGGCAGGCAGGGCAGGCAGGCGGGCAGGCAGGGATTTAAACACAAGGGAAAACAGGCGAGCTGTGTTACTATGATGGAGGTTGTACAATCTGGTGGCGATCCACTGTCTCAGCCAGTCTTATATACGCCAAGCCTCGATTTGTCTAATAAGCCACAGGTGCGCTGCCTGGCCAGCCTGAGCAGCCTGCTCTCTGAACCACCTAGAGTAAAACAAGACACGGCAATGCTCTCACTCAGACAGCCGCAACCCATGACAATGCTATGTGACTGGCTATACCTACTTGACCATGATTGACTGAAATGGAGAAAGTAGGGATTCCCCATATCTACCATGTGAACAGCTAGCAGTAGCTAGATAGTGAGAAACTGGGGAATGTCTAGGTAAAGAGCCAGTCTGTTTATAGTAACATCAGTTCTAGGTTGCAGCCTTATTGATTAGCCTGCTATGCCAACTTCTGATTGGCTGAGCATTGTCCAACATGTTGGCCAGGAATGACCCATGGCCATAAATAGTACAGACTATGACTCATTGTATTAAAGCCATGCCTACTGCTCAGCAATACTGCTCAAAAGTAAACAACATGGTTCCATTATGTTTTTTACATGGTTGCCTTATGATTATAGTGACATTATATGTAATGCTTTGATATCAGCACATTATGTGGTATGGGTGCATCATGTAGTAATTTTCCTGTACACACATGAGTATAATATGATGTGAATATCTGTAGTATGCAAGTCTAGCCTATTGTTATAGATTATATACATAGAAAGACATATAGTATACAACCTTATACAGGAGTGCAGTATATTTCTCAAATTTGTTTACCATGGAAATTTTTTGTCTGCTGTAGTTATCAAAAGGTATTTGTACAAATGTTAAAGATAATTACAGAATATCAATATCTTACAGCATGATTAAAATTGTTTTGATTAGTGAGTATTGTTAATATTGAAAACAAAAGTTTGCTGCAATAAGTATGATGTCTTTGCTAACTCAGGGGTGACTAAAAATTATTTGCATAAATGTTTAGGGCAGAGTCTCCAAATTAGGGCGAAAAACTGAAAACTGAAGGGTTTACTATTATGAAAAGTTATATTTTCATTAATCAAAGGAGGGTATCTTCATTGGTGATGGGTCTTGTCTCAAGGTCTGATAAAGAAATGGTCCATCTTAGAGTATAATATATTAAAGGCTGGAGACGTATACAAAGCATTTGTCCTATTAGATCTCTTGATTTTCATCATTTTTGCAACTCTTCTCTTCTGATTCATTTTATTACTTCATATTTCTCATCAAATCTTCTTTGACACTCAACCTTTTCTTGCCTTTTTCATCACTTTAGGTCCTCTGTGCCCCCCCCCCCCCTTTTTTTTTTTGATATATCAGATGAAATGTATGAATACATCTTTAAAAAGCTGGCAGTGAGCCTCCTTGCCTGTACCACTTTCATTACTACATGAATATAACTGAAATGCCTCCACATTAACTATGCATTCTGCTTAAATGAGATGAATCCAGAATGGTATTATACAGAATATTTGCCATGTTAACCTGAAGCTGAATGTTTCCTAAAAATCTCTGCTTGACATCATAATTTTTAATCAGAAGCAGGTCATGCGTTGTTAGATTGAAGAAGTGTGGAGAAAGTAATAATGCTGTGTTCTGAGACTTCATGGTGAGTGCATACTGTAATAGTCTTGTCATGGTTCCCCTTTTTGGAACACATTGCTTTTTAATATTCATGATAATTATGATTAATTGACACTGAGGTTTGAGAGATCCTGGTCTCCGCAGTTTTGAGAAAACTATCCATCAGTCAGACATTCAGGTGATTTGTCTCAAGGTTGAGAGGCAGATGTTAGAGCCAGGTTTGTCTGCCAGTATGAAAACGTCTCAATGAATAACGAGGGTGACAGAGGGTGAGCTGGGGTAAGGCCATGACAGTTGACAAATGGTATTGATAGACTGAGCAATGTAGGGGCTGACTGGATTGCTTCCCCATCTCATTCTCCTCTTTGCTTCACTCTGAGAATTGATCCAAGTCTGCAGGCTTACTGCAGCAAGTATGAGAGCATCCTTCAGTGCCCATGCTGGGTATTAACCTATCATCCGCAAATATGATTCCTTTCCCTACACCTGCTCTCTACATTTGCTTCATCAGTTTGGTGAGAAAACCACCAAGATGTTAGGAGTGACACTGTGATGAACTGAAATTGCTACAAAGAACCTCAGCAGGCCCAGTTTTGTGGATGCAAGTAGACAGAGGATGACATCAGGTCCAGCTTACATCATAGGAAAAAAACAGTCCAGACAGATGTGCATATTCAGCTGTTTTGAAAAATGCAGACATGTCTATCAGGGTTGATTTGTGGCCAATAAAACATGTGTGACACATAACCCCATTTTATGACAGCTTCACCCACATGGTTTATTTACTGTTGTCAGTTATACTATCAATGCTTTGTAATAATATTTCCTAAGGGAAGCATGTATATTGTAAATAGAATTGGTCCCAGCGCAGAGCCCTGTGGAACTCCATAATTAACCTTAGTGTGTGAAAAAGGCTCCCCCATTTGCACTGAGGTCTAGCAACACAAGCACAGAGATGAGTCCACTGTCAGAGGGCATAAGAAGATTTGTAACCTTCACTAATGCTTGTTTCTGTACTGTGATGAATTCTGAAACCTGACTGAAACTCTTCAAGTTTCAGTCTCTTCTACACCTTGCTATTATTAGGTTGAACCCCCTTTTGCCTTCAGAACTGCCTTAATTATTTGTGGCTTAAATTCAACAATGTGCTGAAACCATTCCTCAGAGATTTTGGTCCATATTCACATGATGGCATGACACAGTTGCTGCAGATTTTTTGGCCGCTCAACCAGTTCAGCAAATCTCCAGTTCCACCATATCCCAAAGGTGTTCTATTGGATTGAGATCTGGTGGCTGTGAAGTCACTGAAATCCCACTGAAATCCCCCCCCCCCCCTAACCCTAACCCTATCAGCAGGTTGTCTTGAAATGTTTGGCAGTTGAACTGCTATAACAAAGTGGCCATGAGTTTATATGTTAAATGGACTGGTTCTTATATAGCACTTTTCTATTCTACGTGAGCACTCAAAGTGCTTTATACAACATGTCTCATTCACCCGTTCTCACACACATTCATACAAGCAATTTTTCTATGACTAAGTGCTGTCTATCTAACATTCACACACCAATGGATGCATTGGGAGCATCTCAGGGCCCAAGGATACTTTGGCATGCAGACTGGAGCAGGCAGGGATCAAACTACCAACCTTCCCATTACTACATGACCTACTCTACATCCTGAGCCACAGCTGCCTCTGTGCTTTCCATAGAATCATTTTACTATGTTAGAAATTGCTCTCTGTAGCGGTCACATTCAGTTTTACCTAGAAATTACTTAGTCATTCAACTTAAGTGTACAGTGTTATTAGGAACAAAAATGTTACCCAAAACCTTAAAGCATGAACATAAGATCTAAGCTGCAGTCAGGTTATCTCACATAATTAATTCAAACCACCTTGTCAGTGATCCTCACTTACAGCAACCATAAATATTTACCCCAGTTAGCATCAAAAGGAAATAATTATGTGACAGTTATAGTTTCAGTAGCTTATTATCACTGAAAAAAAAAAATTCTTTTGTTTAATCAAAAGAAAGATTTGCATTTCTGTCTCAGAGGGAGAAGTTCTGGAGACTGTGTGTGAGGTTTGATGCAGTGTTGAGGGTATTATAATAATTCTTACCTTCTGTTCTTTCATATGACATCCCCCCCATGAGGGTTTTGGATAAACAAACATAAGATGTTTTTGTGAAATAAAAGTAATTCCGAAGCAGGGTATGAAATAACCCCATAAAATGCAGAATACTTATCTTCAGCTTTTTTGTGATTGATCAAACCAGCTTTTCAGTTTTCTCCTTTCACAGCTGCTATTATTTACAGACCCTGAGCATTCTCAAGTTACTTCCTTGAGCACATATCTTAACACAGGGCTAGAATATCATTCAGATTCTGCTCTTAATGAGTTACTGTTGGAGCATTAAGGAATCATTGCGTGTGAGCCAAATGGTTGAGCACTGGTACTTAATTTTGCTCTGCTTTGGTGATGTGTTCTTCCCAACCGCCCCTATCACTTTGTTTTCTTCTTGTATTTTATTTTTTCAGTAATAAATATCTCCCCACTCTCTTTTACTATCATCCCCAGTATTTAAAATGTATTAGGTCTAAGCTTAGTTAATATGTCAGTTGATCTGATTCCTGTAGGCCATTTGCTTTGTATGGAAAGGCAGTGGAAGGGATGCAATCATGGTTTATTCATTTCAAAGGCTGATTAAAAACCTAGTGTGTGCTTGCTGGAGTCAGTGAAATACCTCCCCCGTGGATCCATTCAGTTATTAGACCCAACATAAAAAATACAACATGAGCCCTCTAATGGTACTGCTTCTGACTTTTCCTTTTTGCTCTCATTTATAATATTTCATTTGGGGATAACCATAGATCAGCAGAGGATTCAAAGTACTTAAAGTCCAAAAACAGAAAAGAAACTGGACTTAGGTTTTCATGAGTGAAGTGGGAGGTATTCGAAGCGTTGTTTGAGCTGAGTCTGTTGTTTCTTTGGTTATAATTGACAATCCCATTACCAGTGTTGGGTGTAATGTGCTGCTGTAATCACATTACATTTTTCTGCAAGAGAGAAAGTGCAGTCACACATTACTGTGCTAAATTTAGCGATCACATTACAGCTCCATTTGTGTCATTACTCGTATTAGAGATTTTTCAATTATCTAAATGATGGGCAGATAGAAAAAAATCATCAAACATGCTTTATTCCCCCCATGCACAGCTGCACTACAATCAGCTGACTTCAGTTTGTCTGCAGGGATCAGAAAAATGTTAGTGGAGTCTGCAGCTTTTGAAGAGTGGGCATATGGATGTTTATTGTTCAAAAGGATAAGAATGGATAACATTTTATTATAATCAGCTGTAAGTCATTTATAAACTTTTTGTTAACGTGAACTAATCATTTACAAAGGACTAATATACATTTGTACAACAAGTGCTATTTTGACTACTACTGTAAAAGCATTATAACAAATGACTTTATGAAAGTAGTATAAGTAACATAATGCCACTCGCCCTCTCGGCACAAGCCTACTCAGTATAAGGACTACACAAGGATATTTGTATAATGTTACTTACGTAAAAACATGCTGTTAGCATGCCGTCTTTACAAATTCTACAGCATGACTACTGGCAGGGACTAGAAATAGCATTTTTCTCCCATAGTGGCTTTTCTTCACTGGCTCCATGCTAAGTCCAGAATTTAAAATCCTCCTCACATACAAGGTCTTGAATATTCAGGCCCCATCTTATTTTAAAGACCTCATAGTACCGTATCATCCCAATAGAGCACTTCGCACTCAGACTGATGGCTTACTTGTGGTTCCTTAGGTAGTTAAAAATAGAATGGGAGGCAGAGACTTCAGCTTTTAGGCCCTTCTTCTGTGGAACCAGCTCCCACTTTGGATTCGGGAGACAGACACTCTCTCTATTTTTAAGATTAGGTTTAAAACTTTCCTTGTTGATTAAGCTTATACGTAGGGCTGGATCAGGTGACCCTGAACCCTTAGTTATGCTGCGATAGGCCTAGGCTGCTTGGGGCTTCCCATGATACACTGACTGTTTATTCTCTGTTTATTCACCACCTACATTTAATCATTAGTTGTCTGCATTCAGTCATTAGTTAGTATTAATCTCTGGCTCTCTTCCACAGTGTGTCTTTTGTCATGTCTCTCTCCCCTCAGCCCCCAACCGGTTGCGGCAGATGGCTGCCCCTCCCTGCGCCTGGTTCTGCCGGAGTTTTCTTACTGTTAAAAGGGAATTTTTCTTTCCCACTGTCTCCAAGTGCTTGCTCATAGGCAGCTGTCTCATTGTTGGGGTTTTCTCTGTATTATTGAAGGGGCTTTGCCTTATATTATCAAGCACCTTGAGGTTACTGTTGTTGTGATTTGGCGCTACATAAAAAAATATGGAAATGATTTGAAACTCTCCCTCATCCTTATAATGAATGCTGATTGGCTGGTTTAGGATTTACAACAGGACACAGAGTCCCTCAATGGTGTAACTCCAGCTGATGTTTGGAGGCTATTTAAAACAGAAACGTGTGTGCGTATAGGAAGCAGCTGGTTGATATGGTTGAAGATGAACATTCTGTGCTGCTGGTCCTTTGATGTGTTTTTAAATGAAACAAACTAACAAACATCTTGGTGATTCCCTTTATTGAAGAAATGCCAATATCTAAGGAATGAATTAATTATATACGTCCCCCAGCTATGGATGCAAGTCTGTTTTGCATTATATACTGTATGCTGCTGGAACACCATGTATAATGGCTAACATACATGTTAGCTGGATAGTTACACCTGTACCAGGAGCAAAGGTCATTTCTACTGACAGAATTGACTGCCAGTGACTTGTGGCATCATTTCTTTTGCTCTGTCTGAAAAGTTTCAAAGCTAAATCTCCATATACATAGTCAACATTTGAAAGGTTGATAAATCAGCATTAAATGAAGGCACTGGAGTTTAAATCAGCAGATAATCTGCACTTTCTGCTCTGTGCCCCTCCCACTGTTAAGTCTTGTGATATTGATTGGCTGACAGGTTTTATCCTGACATTGGTTTATCCTGTCAAGACATGACAGGATCGCCAGCTAATGTAACTCACCTGTGTCTTCCTGTGTCCTTAAAAGCTGACCCCGGTGAACTGCTCAGTCTCACTTGTCTGCTCTACTGGGCATCAACTCATTTGATGCCCGGTAGATAATGTATATTTAATACATTATCTTTTATTCAAGTAAACGCTTTGTGTGGACTCCCTCCTTGTCACCTACTTTGAGTTAGTTTGTGATTGCAGACTGAAAACAGGAATGATTTCTTTTTAAAAGATGCAGTTTTTTTTTTTTTCTTTGTCATATTCTGGTTAGGCAATGAATCAAGTGTCTGGTTGAGCTGAGGCAACAGACAACAGTACAAACATGGCTTTACAAGTCAGTCTTCAACCTCAATGCAGCTTGTTTGCAAGTGTTTTTAACAGCTTTTTGAATTTGCATGCATTTTCAAAGCATTCAGTAAATCTGAACAATCCATTATTAATCTTTGCAATGCAAGTGGCTACTTATTTATTTATTTATATATATATATATATATATATATATATATATATATATATATATATATATATATATATATATATATATATATATATTTCCTATATTCATTAATGTATAAACAATGTCTAGGTGACTATAGGTTACTCAGCTTCTGTGCATCTGCATTATGTTGGAGTATTATTCCTTATGCAAAGTCTTATTTGAGTAATTGTACTTTTAAGGATTTTTTCTTTGCGCAACTCTTGCCTGAATTCCTCTTCTATTGTTTTATTAAAACACTTAATTATCAAATAACAGTCCTGTAGCTGCACAGCTTTCTTCTTGATCATAAATCTTTCACTTGTCTTTATTAAGTGTAGTGTTCCTGAAGCCAAACAGAATAATGAACAGCGCATGGGTCAGGTTTTACAGCACCATCTCTGTTTACTAAAAGCCCATATACAGAGTCAAGACAGGTATCGGTGGCAGCAGCAGCATGAAATTAAACAAGGATGTGTGCAATGAGAAAAGGAGACACAACAGGAAGCTGAGAGTAAAATGGGTGGACTGAGGAGTACGTGGGTGGGGTGGGGTGGGGTTTTGGTGGAGGGGGCACCGAAGGTTGTGGTGCTCCCCTGTAGCTCACCCCAGCTCATTAATTTTCTCATTTAGTCAGAACAGTGGAGTGTGCAAACAAGATTGGGGGCCTTGCCTACTAATGAGGACAGGAGGAGACAAGCTCACAATGTGTGTTTGTGTGTCTGCGTGTGTGTGTGAATGAGAATGTGTGACAGTGACAGAATATGTGAGGGATATAGAGGAAAAAAACCAAACAACTAAGGCTTGTAAAATGACTAAGTAGAAGAAGAGTAAACATTTTTTTTGTTGTTTAGAAGTTGTGTTCAGATTTTTACACTCCTCAAACCAAAGTTGATTTTTATTGTTGATTAAAACTGTATATTAATTGGCCACATAATCAGTGACTGCAATGAGTGCAGGAAATAAGTGGTCGAAATCCTTATGAAAGATCTTTGAAGCTTGGCATTTTTTCAGATTAGATGGTGTTCGAAACTTTTTTTTTTTTTGTTTTGTTTTCATTTTTGGCCACAGCGGCTTTTTGTGACAGTGGAGAGAGACAGGAAATGGGGGAAAGATACAGGGGAAGACACGCGGGCAAATCGGCCGGGACGCGAACCCGGGCCGCCCGCACCGCAACGCGGCGTGTGTATGTGGTCGCCGGCTTCACCACTAAGCCACCCAGGCGCCCAGATGGTGTTCTAAACTTAGCAACAAAGTAAGGCAATATGTGTTTGGTCAATTATTTGTTTGTTGTAACAATGTTTCTTGGCAGTAAATCTTAGACCATTGGAAAGTCTGTTTATTTCACTTTAAATAGTGCCACATTTGTAAGGAAAATGGATTTTTGGGTTGAGCGGCAGTGTTGACATGGGTTGCGCCCATGAAAAACTCTCCAAATCTTTGCTTTCAATGCCAAACAGCTTAGTCTACTATTGACGCTTGTTTGGTGTTTATTGGATTGGATAATTGAAGTCTGAAGAAAGAAGACGTACTGGTAATTTAAGAATTCATTCATTTAACAAACAGGAGCCTCACTAGCATGTGGAAGAACCATACACAGTCACAACAGCCTGGCACCCCTTCCTCCACTATGAGACTGGGGATTGGTTGAGTGCAGTCTGCTCTAGATTGTTTGGGTAGAGAGCTGTCGGCCATAATGTCCTACAAACCTTGACTGCAAATCTGTAGAAGACTGCCTACGGTTCCTGAGTGCTGACAGGGTGAGGAAATGGTCTTCTCGTGGTGTTGTCTTCTTGGGACCCCCACTTAGCGGCCTGTCACTGACATCCCCCATTATATGGAATTTTGCCGTCAATTTGGAGATGGTACTAGGGCTCCCTTCAAATAATGCTGCACCTTGGTTTTGTGGAACGGCAACTGACTGCTGTAACAGGGTCCATGTGCACAAATGTTGCTAACTGGGCACCAATCAGGTACCTTATTGTCAGTATCTAGGGTATGAGAAGCTCAAAACAAGAGTCAATAGCAGAATAAGCTGTTTGGCTTTGGCAGAGAAGATTTGGCAAATTTTTCATGGGCCTAACCCACATACTCACCTCTGCTACTCAAACCAAAAATGCCTTTTCCATACAAATGTGGCACTGTTTAAGGGCCAATAAAATGCTTTCCATGGGTATAAGATTTATTGCCTAGCAGCATTGTTACAGCAAAGAAATAATCAACCAAAGACGAATGTCCTTACTTTATGTGTGAAGTTCAGTATTCTTCCAATTATGTGGCAACACTTAAGAAAGATGAGTTCCTCTTTAAGTATGGCAGTACCCCGGCAGAAAATCTGTGGTCGAAGGGAATATTAAAGTGTAGACAGCATCAGATTTAAGATTAGGGATGACTCACCACTCACTCACTAGAAGAAATTAGACAAATTATCTAGTCTAAAAGAAAGCAAATACTATATTGAAACATAAAAAAATTGTTGCACACCAGAATGTTAAATTATGTGGGTGAGTATGTCTCCATGCAGGGTCCAAATTATTTGATTTTTCACCATTACTGTGTCAAAAGCTCTCCTTGCTGCTGAGATGGTCATTGTCTGAGCCTACAGGATGCAGAGGAGGGGCACATGTTCTCCTGAAGTCTTTACTGCAGAAATACGAGTGAAAATCCCCCCCAAAATCAAAAGGAACAAGAATCACAGCTGTCACGTAAGAGCTGAGAAAGACAGAATGGAAAATGCTGTCAGGGAACGTAATTCAGAGAGAGAAATGAAGAAAAAAAGATTCAAAGAGGAATGAATAACAGAGGAACTGGCTCACTATAGTGATTCAGTCAGCTTGCTAGTGGCTACATCCTCTGAGGAAGTGATCTCTCTACAGACATCTGCCCATCAAATCCTTTTACACTGTCCACGGAAGGAGAGCTTTTAGTCAATTAACATACATTTCCCTACATAGCACACATAGCTAAACTCTTCAAACACCAATGGGCATCTATAATAGCCTTTCCTAATAGTGAAGGCTATTACTGAAGTTTCTTACATGACATCATGTGCGCATTGTTCAAGAGGGGCCATATTGAATGTGATACCACCACCAGTTGCTAGGGAAAAATGTGTATTCACTGACTAGTTGGTAGTGGTTCCACTATGTCAGTCCTCAAATCCAGGCCTAGAGGTCCGGTGTCCTGCAGGTTTTAGATGCATCCCTAATTCAACACACCTGAGTCAAATGGCTGAATTGTCTCCTCAGTATGCAGTCAAGTTCTCCAGAGTCCTGCTAATGACGTCTGTATTTGACGCAGGTGTGTTGAAGCAGAGACACATCAAAAACCTGCAGGACATCGGACCTCGAGGCCTGGATTTGAGGATCCCTGCACTATGTTGTTGGCTCTTGTTGGGTGACACTGGATGCAAAGGAGGTGCTGCACTAAAGACCTCCCAGTGATCACTTTGGTTATTGCCTGTAGTTTTTACCCCTTAGCCTAAAAAGGCTGATGGGGTATTGTAATGGTAAATGGACTAGTTCTTATATAGCGCTTTTCTACTCAGTCTGAGCACTCAAAGCGCTTATACAACACATTTTTGGGGTGGCTGTAGCTCAGTAGGTAGAGCAGGTCACCTACTGATCGGAAGGTCAGGGGTTCGATTCCTGGCTACTCCAGGCTACATGCCAATGTATCCTTGGGCAAGATACTTAACCCCAAGTTGCTCTCCGACCGTTCCGTCGGAGTGTGAATGTGTGTGGATGTTATATAATTAAAAAGCACTTAGCTTAGTTAACATGGAAGTGCTTGTATGAATGGGTGTGCATGGGTAAATGTAAAAAAACTTGTTGTATAAGCGCTTTGAGTGCTCTGACTGAGTAGAAAAGCGCTATATAAGAACTAGTCCATTTTACATTTACCCATGCACACCCATTCATACAAGTACTTCCAATATTAACTAAGCTAAGTGCTTTAATTATCTAATATTCACACACATTCACACTCCGACAGTTGCGTCTGAGAGCAACTGTCTTGCCCAAGGATACATTGGCATGTAGCCTGGAGTAGCCAGGAATCAAACCGCTGACCTTCCAATCAGTAGGTGACCTGCTCTACCTACTGAGCTACTGAGCTGCTCTACCTACTGGCTGCCCGCCGGTTTCAACTTTGTGAATGCAATAACTCGAGAATGATGTGACCTAGGATGTTCAAATTCACACCATTGATGCAGCTACTAAAACTCTTGGACAAGTTAAAATCTTAGCAACCTTGACCTCAAGGTCAGAGGACGAGTTTGTGAATGTAGGATTTTGAAATTGACACCATTGATGCATCTACTAAAAATCTTGGAGGACTTTGAATTTTGACTACCTGACCACAAGGTGAGAGGTCAAGTTTTCTTAAAATCTTGTGAAAGCAATAACTCAAGGATGATATGACTTAGGATGTTCAAATTCATACCACGGATAAGTTTGTCTGACCAACCATGAATCACTTTCTAAAAGTTCTTAGTTATCTATATATAAGTTGATGTTTCTCTTAAGTAACCAATATACCAAAACCAACCATTTAAAAAATGATACCTCCCAACCTTAATCTAAAATCTATTTTATTCTCATCTTAAGACTTGAGGTATGACTGTGAAGCTTTTTTTAATTTTTCTCCCTGATAAGTCTCCAGCTCTGGGCCCTCATGATCTTGATCTGTTTCTCTACATTTCCATGCTGACAAGCTTTCATCAAGACATATATACTACACATACTTACACTTTCGCATAGTAATCGGCTTTTCCATGGTCTAGCTGTGTGACAGGCACACACATGACAATCATAATTTTAGAAAATTCAGCTAAATATGTAGTAATATTTCTGCTGCCTTTATATCAGTGGTACTCACTCATTACGGGGAGTTACTTGTTGAGCATAATCAGAGTTCATCTTCATCTCTTCAAAGCTTTTTTTTTTTTTTTTTTTTTTTGGCCATGTATTTAGTTGCATATGTTAATGTTTTGAGAGGTTATCTGACCTTTGGTCCAGCCATAATTGATTGAGCATTGTCTTTATGACGGAACCTTGTTTTGTCGATGTTTTAGTTCACACTGTCTGTTGCCCACGGCTTAAAACCCACTAACCGTTCCTAGTGTGTAGTCAAATGGAACAGCAGACTATTTACTACAATTTGATGTTAGTCTGTATTCTGCCTTTTCAATTAACCATTTTGTCTCAGGGTTATGTACTAGTTTGTTTCCTGTCTTTCCTGTTTTCTGTCTGAATATGAAAAAGGAAATGAGTTTTCCAGTTTAGTCATGGAGAACAGATTAAGTCTACAAGGGTCTTACTGCTTGACTTTTTTTTGATAGAAAATAAGTCAGCGAGGGAGGAAGTGTGATTTACTTTGTAAGTATTCAGAGTTGTTATTTTCAAGCAGTGACATAGTTATTGCACAGTTTCAGTTAAACTGTGGCACACAGACTTAAAGTTTTAATGAGTTCAGTCAGAATTTGTGCCTTTTTTAGGTAAATGTGTAAAAAAAAAAGTGCTTAAGTTTGTCTTCATTGTCGACACTTTACCGGTAAAATTCAGCTTGACTGTAACATTTTTTTTGTGAAGTTTAGATTTCTGTTTATGGAATAGAAATAAAGTTCAGTGGTAAATTATGGGAAATCCTTTAAAATGTGTTATATTTATTTTGCACGAATTTAACTGAGTTGACATTAAAATCAATGCTGGTATTATTTTTTTGAGCTCAGCTGTTTCAAAGAAAAGGTCGAGCTATTATTGTAGCCTTGGTGGTGGCAGCGGCGGCGTCTGTTCCACAGAAATTTTAATTTTTACTATAACAAGAACAAGAACAATGTGATCTAGAATGTTTAAATTTACAGCTTAGATGCATCTACTAAAAATCTCAGATGAGTTTGAATCTCGGGGATTTTGACCTCAAGGTCAGAGGTTATGTTTTCTGAAAATCTTGTCAGTGCAATTACTCAAACGACCTCACCTAGGATGTTCAAATTCACACCATAGCTGTTCAAGCTAGGCCCATCAAACGTCATACACTTGTTCACTGACTTCACTATAACAGCATTTTGTTCTTGTTCAGTTCTTAAATCCATTGTAGAATGCCTCTAAAACTACTCAACCAGTCTTCAAATTTGAGCTGATCTTCAGAGCAGCAGTCACTGTGGACTCAATAGAAGAGCAAGTAAACAGGGTTCAGTCTACCAAATTGAGGTGGCATGTTAGTCTTGGCTAGTTTAGCTGGGAGACCCCATCATTAGCCTGAAAGGTGACCGTGGAGCTTGTGTATGAGCAGAAGATGAAGCAATTTTCTTTTATTCTTTTTTTTTTTTTTTAATTTTGTGGTTGTGTGTACAAATGCCTGCAGGTGTTTCACAGTCTGTAGAGGCTATAAAATCTCAGCCTTAGGTGAGGGAAGATAATTTTCTGATGGCTTCTCCAGATTGGTGCAGCAATATCTAACTTAAGTGGCTGAATACATATTTACAGGAAATTTGAAAACACAGGTTTTCTGTTTTCTGAAATGCTGGTGCTGATGCAACACTCTGCATCTTTTCACCCTTTTTCATTTTCACATTCACCTTTTATACAGAAATGCACATATTTAAGTGCCATTGCAGTATGTCCCCAAGCTAGACACGGAGGCATGGGTAAACTTAAAAACACATGGCCAGAAGCTGCAATACATTATTTCTGTTAACTGAGACTACTAGTAAGTTTGTGGGGTGTGTGTGTGTGTGTGTGTGTGTGTGTGTGTGTGTGTGTGTGTGTGTGTGTGTGTGTGTGTGTGTGTGTGTGTGTGTGTGTGTGTGTGTGTGGTGGTGGTAAAATTGGTGCTGTATTATCTTCATAACTCAATAATAAATAGGATCTCTGTAACTACAAGCATTTGAAAGACTACAATCATTGCAGCAACTCAGAATGGTAATCAATATTTTGTATGGCCCCCACGTGCTTGTATGCATGCCTGACAATGTTGGGACATGCTCTCAATGAGATGACACATGGTGTCTTAAGGGATCTTCTACCATATTTAGACCATGGCATCACTGAGCTCCTGGACAGCCTGAGGTGCAACCTGGTGGTGTTAGATGGGTCGAAACATGTCCCTGAGGTGTTCTATTGGATTTAGGTCAGGCAAGTGTGGGGCCAGTCAGTGGTATCAATTCCTTCATCCTCCAGGAACTCCCTGCATACTTTAGCAACATGAGGCTGGGCATTGTTGTGCACCAGGAGGAATCCAGGACCCACTTTACCAGCATAGGGTCTGAGAACAGGTCCAGGATTTCATCCCGATACCTAATGGCAGTCAGGGTCCCATTGCCTAGCCTGTAGAGGTCTGTATGTTCATCCATGAATATGGCTCCCCAGACTATCACTGACCCACCAGTAAACAGTCATCCTGAATGATGTTGCAATTGCAATGCCAATTTTATCTATATAGCACATTTCATTACATGCAAACTCAATGTGCTTAAGACAGAAGATATAAACATAAAAACCTGTGTAAGTTTACAATGCCTTAAGGCAGTAAAAACAGGAAAATATGATAAAATAAATCAAAGCAAAACTAAATGAAACAAAACCACCAAAAAAACTAAAAGTCCAAAGTGTTGACAGTAGGCCTGTGTGAATAAAAATAGGTTTTGACTCTGTTTTTAAATGTATGCATAGATGTAATGGATCTTAGATCAGCAGGCAGCTTGTTCCAAAGACCAGGACCACAGTAACTGAAAACACCTTCAGGACACTTAAATCTGATCCTAGGACATTTAAAAGATCTGCACCCGATGACCTGAGAGGTCTGACTGGGTTGTAGGCAGTGAGCAAATCAGAGATGTACTGGGACGCCAAACCATTGAGAGCTTTATGAACTAATCAAATTATTTTAAAGGTAATTCTGAATCACACCAGGAGCCAATCCCAGTATTGGAGTAATATGATAAAATTTTTGCTTACCTGTAAGGACTCCAGCTACTGCATTTTGAATGGGGGTAAAATTGTCCTATTGATGATTTGGATAATCCGGCAAATAGAGTATTACAATAATCTAACCTGCTTGATATGAATGCATGGACCAGTTTCTCAGAGTCAGTGAGAGATAGGAATTTTCTAGCCAAGCTATATTTTTAAGTGGTAGAAAGCAGTTCTGGTAACCTTGTTCATGTGATACTGTCCAGAATAATGCCAAGATTCCTGACTTGCTCGCTGACTTGCTCACAAAATTTCAGTCTCTGACTTTTTAACACAACAACAAAAATATTTCTGTTTTGTCTCTGTTAAGTTCTATAAAGTCTTGAGATATCCAGCAATTAATGTCATCAGTGCAGCTCATTAGTTTGTGAACAGAGGTTAGATCATCAGAGGAAAATGATCATCTGCATAAGAATGGTAGGGATATATTATGATTCTATATGACAGTACTAAGTAGGGGCTATAAATGTTAAAGAGCAACGTACCAAGGACAGACCCTGAGGAACTGCTGATTGAAATTTCTTTTTGTGCATATCTAAAACTGCTAAATGGGAAGGGGGGGGGGGGGGGGGGATCAATAAGCCAATCAAGAACCTGACCCATTAAACCAACTGAGTCATGGAGCCTTTGAATCAGAATGATTAACAGTGTGAAAATTGAAACTCTGAGTCACTATTGATCTTTATGTCATTGATGACTTGAGTAAGAGCTTTTTTTTTTTTTTTTGGCTATGATCTGGCTCTGAACCCTGACTGGTACTTAGCATAAAGACTGTAAGTTGAAAGGTATTCATTCAGTTATTTGTAAACAATTTTTTCACATATTTTGCAGAAGAATGAAAGATTGGAAATAGGTCTATAATTATTAATTACCAGTGGATCTAAATCATTTTTCTTGAGTAGTGGTGTGATTACAGAACATTTGAGAGAAATGCCAGGCTGTAGAGAGCTGTTGATAATGTTTACTAAATAACTTGTTAAACAATGAGATACAAATTTGAATAGTTTGGTGGGGATGGGGTCAAGTAAAGAAGTGCAAGACTTTAACTGATGAATAATACAGCCAGGTGTTTAGAATTTACAGGTGAAAATGTGGACATTTGATCAGAATGTGAGGCAGCACTAGAAAAATTACTATGAGAGGCGAAACTATTACAATCCAGAAGTGCATTTGTGAGGTCAGACACTGATGTTGGATGAGACGGTCCTCGCAGTCTCCACTCTAATTCATCCCAAAGGTGTTCTGTCAGGTTGGGGTCAGGACTCTGTGCAGGCCAATCAACTTCTTCCACACCAAACTCGCTCATCCATGTCTTTATAACTAAGAGGCCCAACTCCTGAAAAACAACCCCCACACCATAATCCCCCTCCACCAAACTTTACACTTTTACACTTGGCACAATGCAGACAGATAAGTACCATTTTCCTGGCAACCACCAAACCCAGACACATCCGGAGAACACGTCTCTACTGCTCTAGAGTCCAGTGGGTGAGTTGCTGTCATTCCCAATCACTTCCACACATTGGAGTTCAGTGAGCTCCTGAAAGCGACCCATTCTTTCACAAATATTTGTAGAAGCAGTCTGCATGCCTAGGTGCTTGAATTTATACATCTGTGGCCATGGAAATGACTGGATAACTTGAATTCAACTATTTGGATCAGTGAGTGAATAC
Source organism: Archocentrus centrarchus (assembly GCF_007364275.1). NCBI lineage: Eukaryota > Metazoa > Chordata > Actinopteri > Cichliformes > Cichlidae > Archocentrus > Archocentrus centrarchus. Next base: position 28,283,629 of record NC_044353.1, on the reverse strand, counting down.
TTTTGGCACTTTAGTGTAGATGTGCAAATTAGCCCCGAACCCCTAAAACCAGTGTAAAAACAGTCGGAAAAGAAGGAAGAAATGAGGGAAAGAGGGGAAAAAAATGTCAGTGGCTGTAAAACCATCCCTGTTTTGGGGGTTGTCTCATTGTTGCCCCTCTAGTGCACCTGTTGTTAATTTCATTAACACCAAAGCAGCTGAAACTCATTAACAACCCCCGCTGCTCCTTAACTGACCAGGAGTTTAACTGAATTGATGGTAAAAGAGTTTCTTAGAACAATACCGTTTTTTTTCTTAAACTTACCACAGATACCAAAGTTAACCACACTGAAAAGCCTATGTGCATTCGTTTGGGTTGTATTCTCTCTTCAGGACACAGTAGAGAGGCTTTTATAGAAATATACAAGAGAGACTTGAGGGCAGATGTTGATGGCAGAGGGAGTTCAATCTGTACTAGTTTCTTATTTGTATGAAGTGCTTCTAAATTTCTGGGATGTTTGGTACTGCATTTGACAAAAAACATGTTAGAAAGTTATACAGATGATACTCAGTTTTATCTATCAATGAAGCCAGATGACACACATCAATTAGTTAAACTGCAGGAATGTCTTAAAGACATTAAGGCCTGGATGACCTCTAATTTCCTGCTTCTAAATTCAGATAAAACTGAAATTCTTGTACTTGGCCCGACAAATCTTAGAAACATGGTGTCAAACCAGATACTTACTCTGGATGTCATTACTTTGGCCTCCAGTAACACTGAGAAATCTTGGAGTCATTTTTGACCAGGATATGTCCTTCAGTGCACATATTACACAAATATGTAGGACCGCTTTTTGCATTTGCGCAATATTTCTAAAATTAGAAACATCCTTTCTCAGACTGATGCTGAAAAGCTGATTCATGCATTTATTACTTCTAGGTTGGACTATTGTAATTCATTATTATCAGGCTGTCCTAAAAGCTCCCTGAAAAGCCTTCAGCTGATCCAAAATGCTGCAGCTAGAGTACTGACAGGGACTAGAAAGAGAGAGCAGATTTCTCCCATATTGGCTTCTCTTCATTGGCTCCCTGTTAAATCTAGAATAGAATTTAAAATCCTTCTCCTCACATACAAGGTCTTGAATAATCAGGCCCTACCTTATCTCAAAGACCTTATACAGTAGTACCATATCAACCCAAAAGAGCACTTTGCTCTCAGACTGCTGGCTTACTTGTGGTTCCTAGGATACTTAAGAGTAGAATGGGAGGCAGAGCCTTCAGCTTTCAGGCGCCTCTTCTGTGGAACCAGCTTCTAGCTTGGATTCGGGAGACATACACCCTCTCTATTTTAAGATTAGGCTTAAAACTTTCCTTTTTGATCAAGCCTATACAGTAGTTAGGGCTGGATCAGATGACCCTGAACCATCCCTTAGTTATGCTGCTATAGGCCTAGGCTGCTGTGGGGTTCCCATAATGCACTGTTTCTTTTCATTCACCTTATTTACTTTGTTTATACTCCACTCTGCATTTAATCATTAATTGTTATTAATCTCTGGCTCTCTTCCACAGCATGTCTTTTCTCTCCCCTCAGCCCAACCGGTCGCAGCAGATGACTGCCCCTCCCTGAGCCTGGTTCTGCTGGAGGTTTCTTCCTGTTAAAAGGGAGTTTTTCCTTTCCACTGTCGCCAAGGGCTGCTCACAGGGGGTCGTTTTGACTGTTAGGTTTTCACTGTATTATTGTAGGGTCTTTACCCACAATACAAAGCACCTTGAGGTGACTGTTTGTTGTGATTTGGCAGTAAATAAAATTGAATTGAATTGAAAGTGAGTTCCATTACAAATATACAGTGGTATATTAGTAATATTTGTAATGTGGGTTTAGAAATGTGTTTCTATTGTAATAATGGTGGTTAGTCTCTGTGAATCTCAAACTAGCATCACTCAGGATCAGTTGGAGTTGGAGGTGCATGAGCTTCAGGTCAGTGACTGTAGTCGGATGGTTTCCAGTTGATCAACCGCTGATCAGCCTTATTCAGTTCTCTGGTGATCCACTGCACCCTGGTGTTCAGCTATCCACAAATCTATCTTCCACATCATTGCAATGCAGACCAAATGCTCCTCATAATCCTAAAGCAGTAGCCAGTAAACCAGTGTAGCATCTGTCTTTGAGTTTGGTGTTTGGTGTGGAAGAAGTTGACTGGCCTCACTGAATCCTGACCTCAACCTGATTGAACTCCTTTAGGATGAATTAGAGTGGAGACAACAAGCCAGACCTTCTTGCCCAACACTGGTGTCTGACCTCACAAATGTGCTTCTGGAAGAGTGGTCAAAAATTCCCATAAACACACTCCTAAAGCTTTCCCAGAAGAGTTGAAGCTGTTATTGTCATAGCGAGCGGTGTGGCAGGCGGGGTTGGACCCAAACGCAGTACTCCAGAGACAGGCATAAGCTTACATTACTTTATTGCAGGGAACCAAAAGCAAAGTCCAAAATCGCCTTCAAGAGCTGAAGCAAAGGCATCATACAAAACCGAGAACAGACACACCAGTGACAAGGAGAAGCTACGGATAACTATGCGACAAAGAACTGACAAGAACACAGACAGTAAATACCCATCAGCAGGGGTGCCCAAACTTGCGGCCCGTGGGCCATTTCCAGCCACACCCCCTTCTGGTCCGCGAATTGATGTCAAAAATAACATAAAATTTGGCCCTTTAAGTTACTTTTTTGACATTTCGCTTAACCCTCTTAATTGGAGGGGAAGGCGAAATGTCAAAAGAGTAACTGAAAGGGCCAAATTGTTATTTTTGACATCAATTCGCGGCCCAGAAGTAGGGGGTGGGGCGTGAGCGGCCCGCAGGCCGAGTTTGGGCACCCTTGCCCATCAGGTTGTTGTTACTGTATAATGTCCTTTACCTGAATTGAATCATGTGCTCTTCTGTTGGCCATTGACAAAAAGAAGTGGGTCTGTTGCATGCAGCAGAGACTGTAGCATTAGCTCCACGTGGATCTCGGCCCTCTCATGTAAGTGAGAGAAGGAGAGGGAGAAGAAGAGAGAGAGAGAGATTTGACTATTGTACTGACTGTCCCAGAACAGCAAATGGAGCAGATGATTTGGATTCCTTCCTAATCCAAATAGCATTATTGGCATTAATAAACGTGTCTCCAAAAGCCTTACATATAATCAGCTTAATGATAAAACCAGTGCAAGCAAACAGATGAATGTCTGTCTAATACGGCTAATGACAAATTACTGCCACCCTCCAAAATTTACTGATGGGAATCTCTTTTCTGCTGTTGACTTTTTCTCTATTACAGTTTTCCCATGAGGTGCAAAGCAAAGAAGTAATATTTATTATTCAAACACTAGAGAGCAATATATTTATCTCTTTATGTTTGAAGGCACAATTTAAATTTTTTTATAGGGTATAGCAGTTATCAGGTGTAAAACTGCTAGTTGTATATTTGATAAAGTGATGGTATCTTAGTCAAAGCGACACATGTTTTCAGAAACCACTATCGAAGGTGTAGTTCCTGCTGCATTCTAGCTGAACAATATGCAGTCAGCCATGGGAGTGTGCGATTCCCCGCTGAGTGCAATAGAGGCTGATGTGCTGCAAATATGGATTACCTGATTTATATTGCTTCCTCTACAAATAAATATCATATAAAGGCTCAAAACTGGCTCATTTGTAACCTAGAGGTGCCCTGCATTGTTTTCCTCTGTCCAGCTGAGAAGTCCAGTGTGAGCCAATAAAAAATAGTGCCAAAGCAGTTAGTCAAATATCGATCATGTCATGTTTTACAGCAGCTTTTTTTGCCTTTTAGATCCATAACATCTGATGAGATTTTAAACAATCTCAGAAAATATTAAAAACAAATCATGAGGGACTCATTGCTTATTTAGGTATGCTTTTTATCACATGCTTGGTAAGCCAAGATGTCTCACATGCTACGTTGTTCTCTATGCAGTTATGTCAGTGAAATTCAAAGTGAACTAATAAGTTTACTTATTATTAAAAAACACATTTCAAACTTCTGTATTTTTACACATTACAAAGCACAAAAGATCAAGAAATACTTGCAGAACTTGCAGTTACTTAAGTTGACAGAGCCAGATTTCAAAACGCCAACTTATGGTTTCAAAAGTCTGCGAACCATTTGGGAGGATTCCTGTATTTACTGCTCATTAAATTGATCACTTTAGTTACTAACCTTCTTTCGCACCAGCAACTGCCATTAAATATAGAGATAACTGCTTATGATACTTCCACAACAAAAAGGAAAAATTCTGACCCATTCATCCCCACAAAGCTGTTTTGGTTCATCAGTATTTCTGGGATGCCTTTAAGGTCAGGACTAAGCTTGGGCCATTCCAAAATCCATGACTCTGCTTGTTTTGCACCTATGCTGTTGTTGATGCTTTGGCTCACGGTCTTGTTGCATTACCCGACATCTCGTAAGCTTCAGGTCATGGACTGCTGTCATTATACTAATTTAAAAATGTTTCATCTAATTTTGAAGTCCTCAGTGATTTCAGTATGTGCTCCACAATGTTTTGTGTCTTTGGAGAGAAGTGGTTTCCTTAGTGATGTCCTTCTGTTAACACCTTTGTCTGTCAGTGCTTTATTATTTTTATAATAAACACATGAACCAAGTTTTTACCAAGTTGTAGAGATTTCTGCAGGAATTGCTTGCTGTTATCCTTAGGTTATTTTCCACCACTTTCAGGATTGCATGCTTTGCTCTTGCTCTGATCTTTGCAGGACACCCACTCCTAGGTAGAGTTGCAATCCTGAATTTCTTTCATTCATACACAGATCTTCTGATTGTTGACACAAAAGAATCTTCTCAGAGAATAGCAGAAGACTTCAGCTTGTTTATCAGAACCAGAACTGGAGTGGAATTTTTAAGGTTGTCCTTAAGTTCACTTACTTTTTTCCTTTCTGGACTGTGAATAAGTATTCAGTGAGTAAAATTCAAAACATAAGTTGTATCTACATTTTTATTTTTTTTCTTTTACATTTGGTCAGAAGCATAAATCTATGTTTAAAACTTATAAGTCAGACCACATTTATTGAGTTGTGACTGCAGAAATTATGCTATACCAGAGGGCTGACAAACTTTGTCTCGCAACTGTAGCTCATTGTTAGATTCCCTCTTAGAGATTCAGTGTTCAGATGATTTCAAGCAGCTCAATATGGTTTAAACCTCTTTTTAGCTAAAGACCAGTCTCATCTTGTCTCAGCTGCTATAGTCTGTACTTTTGTCCTTTTCACTGATACTGTGTAAAGTAATTAATTTGTTGGTGGTTGCTAAAGGGAAAAGGGCTCCCTGGAGCTTAGCTATAGCTCAAGGTCTCTTTCAAGCTTTAAATCCCTTTTAGCATGAAGATAAATCTATTGAAATAAATCAAACTACAACATGTTGCATATTCATGTCAAGTGGCACAGCTGTAAAACAACAGTCGCGATCTCAGGATGTGTGTCGGACAATAAAGGTGGCTTTGCAGATTGTTTGTGAAATGAGATGCTTGAAGGAAATCTCCCGTGTGGGAACACTGTATGCTAACTGAATATATTAATGTGCTTTGTGTGGTGTGTTCTTTGAGTACAAATGAGTACTTCTAAGTATAAACTTTTCATTAAATCCTCAATGTGCCCTGATGGCAAGACTCATCTATGTTCTAGACTTTGTGGTGTTTGAATTATCCAGGGAAAACCTTTATTTATTCACAAAGGGACTTTAGAGTTTATCTAAGTGAGGGAAATATAGCATGATTTAATGCAACTATGGAACAAACATCTGAGCTGATTTTTCTCAACCTAGTTAATTATAGTGCTTCCAAGGGACTTGGGCTTTACTACATGGCTGTGTGGCAACAGATCTGTAGACTGAGTCAGGACTTTCATGCAGTTCACTAGAGTTTCAGTGTGGATAGTCTGGCAGGGATTGCATCGGCCCAGTAGTACTTGTGTAGGAAGTTGCTGCTCTATCCTAGTGGAGCAGTAAATATTACACACCTTGTTGGATGAAAATTTTCACATGTTTTAAACACATGAGCATGTTTAGTAATATTGACATTATGCTTACTCAAAAATGCAAAATCGTGGAACTCTCCGTGTCATCAGAATATTGTTTTTATTGGTGAATACTTGACTGCTTCCTAAATGAGTGCTTATTAATGCTACATTATTTATTTACTGACTCATCCTGCTCATTCCTCTTGGTAGTTTTGAGTCATGCATGAATAAATATGGCGAACCATCTTGCACTTTCTTTGGCATATGGATAGCTCAGTTGGGTCTGGTCAGGCATGTTGATTTTTAGTACTGAGCAGTGAGAATAATGTCAGAACGCATAGCTATCTTAGGCTAGAGGGGAAACACACAAGTCAGTCACAACATGCACTGTTCACCTCCACAGTACTGAGTAAGCTTATAATGCTATGTAAAGCCATTTAAAAGAAAAAAAACCAAAAATACTAGACAGAGTAGACATAAACCAGTTAATATTTTCAGTTTGTATTTTAACCAACTGATAAGAAATCTTCCATGGTGTATGAAAAGATTATCAGCATTAATCTTGGCTTTTTATGTTATGAAGAATGATTTGGCATTGTGGGTTTTTAGTACTGGGACACTGGGGAAGCTGGAGCTGGGTACAGGTTTGAATTTGTTCAATGCAGGAAAATACCTAAATAATAACATAAAGATATGCTCCTTTGCTGTGTCTCAAACAGCATCCGCACTGCAAATAAGATGCTGTTTTCTAGATTCACATTATTTTAAAATGGCATGGTTTCCTTGGAGATGGCCAGGTGTGATTTGTATGACAAGAAAAGGAATCTTGGAAGGAAATTAAAGAATCACTGACATTTTATATCAGGAAAGACATGGTGCCCCTCTTTGCAAGTGCTGCTACTTTGTTATTGTGGCACAGCCGCTCCTTGAACTTGTTTTCCCCAATGTTTCCAGTCTGTAGAATGCAATATTTTTTACTGTAGCTTCAGATGTTGTTTTGGATGGGGGTGCTCCATATGATTATTATTTAGACTCTACTACAGTGGCTTTGCATGATCCACAGTTCAAAATATTTTGAATTTGTCTCTTGCTGGGCCTTGGAACATCCCTCAGTTCAGCCATTTTGCTTTTCAGTTAACTTTCTTCTGACTGACTGCCCCTCACAAACTTAATATGTTTATGAGGGGCAGTTTTTATTATGTTTAAAAACACTGCAAAATAAAAACTGCAAAGAAGAATTTCTCATCCTGTGGCCCAGTAAGCTTATCCTTCTTGTTCACATTTGACATTCTGTCTTATTTTTTTTCTGCCTTATACAGCTTTAGATTCACTGTCTTAGTCCCTGCCCACACATACATGGCACATACAGCTTTTTTTCCCCACACATAAACAGCATTTTAAGTCACTGAAGTTGGAGATTTTAAAAACTTTGCCTCAATCTGCAGGAAGTGCTGACTGAGCATTTGTGTAGAGTACCCAAATGCAAATGTGCAAAGGTGAACTGAAAGCGTGCCAGTTATTGACTGGTGATAAACTAACAGAAGCTAAAAATCTGGAAAAAAACTCGCTAGAGCTAAACGCTGAGACGAGGAGAATGGAGGCTCTCACAAAGGACAAGGGAAGACTAAGACAATAAATACACAGGAGAGTTACTGGGGGAAGTGCAGACAGCTTGGGGAGTTCGGGGAGACGATGAGACACAGGAAGCAAAACATTAAGTAAAGCACCAAGAACATTACTCTCAAAACAGGAAGTGAGATAACTGAACAGGGGAAAACGGATACATGAAAGAACTTGACAAGGGACTTGACACAAGAGGGTGGGATACTAAGTGAGGAATCATGCTGTTTCTGTCATCCGTCATGACTCACATGACTCAGGATTGTAGACTGATTGTGTTCATATATTGGGAGAGTGTATATTTCTGTGCTTGCTCTTCATCTTTTACTGCTTCTGAAAATTCATTAATGGTTCAGAACAAGTGCTCACTGATTAAAAAGTCTTGCGGTGAAGTGGTGAAGATTTGATTAGCCGAACGCAAATGTATACTTTGACTCTGCACACACAGACACAGCGTGACAACAGAAAGAAAGCAACACAAACCCAGACCAACAAACAAGTCCGCAGCAGGAGAAAATCTCACCAGCTCAACATCCCATCAATAATTCAGCAGCCAGTGGCGTGAGAGGCAACACAAAGAGGAGAATGAGAGAAGGAAAGGAAAGAGGAGAGTGAAAGGAAGCAAGAGGCTTGGAGAAGCAGTAAGAGAGAAGTGAGGAAATTAAAGGATGACTGAAGGATACAAAATGAGAAGCATTTGCGTAATGGTATTATTAGAGGCAGAGATTTGCCTATAGGGAGACATATCATCTGGTCTCTGAACTGATCACCATTCTGTCCTCAGTGGAGTTGACCTCAGTGCAGGGTTTCAGATCCTATTAGTCCAAAGCACTCTGCCATAATTAGTCTCTCACCAACCATCTGACCCCTGCTCACTACAGCTGTGTCACTCCAATATGTTGGCTTTCACTTGTGTCTCACCTCAGACATGACAACATTTGGATTACTCATCGAAAAAAAAAAAAATCCTATCTGCATACTCTTTTTCTTTTACTATTTAGTCCATTTTAAATATGTCGTTGTTCATTACACTGCTCAGTGTTCCTACCACAGCCACAGCATTTCCAGTACCAGTCAAATGTTTGGACACACCATCTCATGTTTTTATTTTTTCCTAGATTGTAAATTATTACTAAAGTCATCCAGACTATGACAGAACACATAAGGAATCATGTAGTAAACTTAAGTGTTAAATAAACCAAAATATGTTTTAGATTTCAGATCTCTCAAAGTAGGCACTTTTTGCTTTGATTACAGCTTTGCACACTCTATGCATTCTCTCAGCTTCATGAGGTAATCGCCCGAAATGGTTTTCCAACAGTCTTGAAGGAGTTCCCAGAGGTGCTGAGCACTTGTTGGCTGCTTTACCTTCACTCTGCGGTCCAAGCAAAGCACACCCATACCATCACACTTCCTCCTCATCATCATCTGGGGTGCTGTTAACTTGTGGTTTCTGAGGCTGGTAACTCTGATGAGAGCCAGTTTCATCATAATGTTTGATGATCTTTGCGACTGCACTTGAGGATACTTCCAAAGTTCTTGAAATTTTTCGGATTGACTGACCTTCCTTTCTTAAAGTAATGATGGACTGTTGTTTTTCTTTACTTAGTTGAGTAGTTCTTGCCATAATATGGATTAGAACATTACTCAAATAGGGCTATTCTCTTTATATCAACTCTACCTCTTCACAACACAACAAACACATTAAGAGGGTAAGAAATTCAAGAAATGAACTCTTGACAGGCACAGCTGTTAACTGAAAGCCATTCCAGGTGATGACCTCATAAAGCTGACTGAGAAAATGCCAAGATGTGCAAAACTGTCATCTAAGCAAAAGGAACCTACGTTGAAGAATCTCAAATATAAAACATGTTCCGGTTTGTTTAACACTTTTTTGTTTTTTAAATAGTTCTTCATGTATTTCTTCATAATTTGGATGATTTTAGTATTATTCTAAAATGCAGACAATTTTTAAATAATGAAAAACCTTTACATTAGAAGGTCTGTCCAAACGTTTGACTGGTAATGCAATTTCTGAGTCACTTATAAACTTCTGTGTGAATTATCAAGCACAGCAAGTAGACTTAAAGTCATATTATTGACTGGCCCCCATACTTGCCTGACCTAAACCCAGTAGAACACCTCTAGGACATTATGTTTTGGTCCTTCCAATGCCACCAGGTTGCACCTCAGACTGTCCAGGAGCTCAGTGATACCATGGTCCAGATATGGGAAGAGATTTCCCAGGACACACCTGTTGTCTCATTAGGAGCATGCGTTGACATTATTAGACATGTATACATGCAGAAAGCTCTAGATTTGAACAGAGTTCACATGGTGACAGATATAATTTGACTACGTGTGTCAGAACAGGAGCCATTAGAACTAACAGGAAATACATGCCATCTGAGTAAACTTCCATTAACCCAAGATCATCAACTTTTTTCCCCCCAAGTTTCCAGATGACTTTTGTCTCACTGATTTTCAGGATGCCTTTGAATTCAGTCCTCTGCAGGTTGATAATTTTCAATTCCAGAAAATGATGTGACATCCTTTCATTCCTAACACATTACCCAGTTGATATCAGTATAGATATCAGCATGATTTTCTTTCCCATTGAGATCTGATGTGGGTTCAAAGTGTTCAATTTTTTTTGAGTATATAATAACTCTGATTAGCATTCTTGCTTTTTTTTGCATTAAAATCAAAATACTTCTTCTACCCAAAGTAAAGTGAAGTTCTAAGCTGTGGTCAGTAGTTCAGACTGATCAATTAGTGACACCAAGCTAAGCACTACATGTACTGCTGACCACCTTTGCCATCTTTATGTATTGTTGCAAAGTGCCTACATGTAGGATGTATATTACAAACTACAAAGGCACATTGGAGAATGTCACTTGTTACTCCACTACCAAACTGTAAAACAAAATAAGTGGAAACTTGTCATTTAATGTGAAAATGTAAACTGCTACTAAAGGTAGCACTGGACAGTTGGACTAAATGTTTTTAATTATTAGCCTGTGATGCCAACTTCTGATTGGCTGAGCATTGTCTGACATGTTGGTCAGGGATGACTCATGGCCATAAATAGTACAGACTGATTCATCACTGAGTAATATTAAAGCCATACCTACTGCTCAGCAATATTGCTCAAACAAAATGTAAACAAAATGGTTGCATTATATTTTGTTCATAGTTGCCTTATGATTATAACAATGTTATACATAATGCACTGATATCGGCAGATTATGTAGTAGTAAACCTGTACACACGAGTGTAATATGTGAATACCTTGTAAATATGCCTTATATCTGGCTTACTGTTATAGATTACATAAATAGAAAGACATTATATAGTTTACACCCTTGTGCAAGAGTGCAATATGTACTTTTTAAAAATTTATCATGGCAAATTTTGGGGTCTGTCCTAGGATATAGTTACCAAAAATATTTGTAGAAATGTTAAAGATAACAGAATATCAATCTATTACAGCATGCTTAAAATAGTCTTGATTTAATGAGTATTGTTAATATTAAAAGAATATTTTTTGCTCGAACATGTATTATATCTTTACTAAACCAAAAGCATTTGGTTAAAGGTTTAGGGCAAGGCCTCCAAATTAGGGCAAAATAGTTTTGCAGAAGTTAATAAGATTTCTGCTGAAGGGATTTCGCTTATGAAATGGGGCCATAATGTTATCCTGACTTTTACATTTATTTGATATTTTCATCAGTCGTGGGCGGATATCCCCATCGGTGATGGGTCTTGTTTATGTCTTGCTTTCTTTGTAATAATAGTATGTTTCTTTGTTCAAACAAAGCTCTGCACACACTGTATTCTTGTTCTTCTTCATCTTATTATTATTATTATTATCAAGGCACCTCTTGATATTTGGACACAATCAAGTGTCACTTATGTATTAGCAGAGGATAAGCACATTTCCTTTTCGACAGGGAAAGATGGATGATTTTAATATCAAATTCACTAATCAGTGATTCAAAATTCATCCAAAGCACGTCTCATAAAAATTACAGCCCCAGATAGCTGCTGTTTCTTATCGTGCTTGTTCCATATCTTGACCGGACAGACACCTGGAGCTGTGGGGGATATGGATCAAAAACATTTTTATTTTCCCTTAAAAAAGCCTGACCAATTACAACCTGCGTCCTGTGATATGTTACTGGCTAAAATGCTGTGAGGAATGATAAGTTGAGTTACTGTGGAGCTTGTCAAATATTTCACTACCCAGGTCTCTTCGGAACACTAATCTGCTTTGATTGAGACAAAAGTCTGTGCTAACTCAAATTTACTGACCAAATTCATCCCCTGAGAAAACTAATGCAGACAAGTCCTTAGGGGGTCATACAGAACCTATTGGGGAAATAAAATGTCCCTTATCAGTTTCTGCTGTGCATGGTGATCCATTATAACATTTTATTTAAACTCTGCACTCTTGATGGATTTGAACTTGCTGATTCTCTGAATTCTCTGTCCTTTACATGTGTAATGGGGGGTAATGGCTCAGATGATAGAGCCCACTAAGTGGAAGGTTAGAAGTTTGATCTCAAACCCTGAAGGTCATTTACCATTAAAATGCAGTCAGAGCTTTATTTTTTATTTTATTTATTTTGAGATCCTTATGGAGGGGCAAAAGACAGGAGGGATACCATATCATTGAGATCTCAGTTAATATGGAAACTACCAGTTAATTATTTGATTATTTATTTATTTTTTAAAACCTTTATTAAAGGATTTTAATTCTAAAGATAAACAATATATTCACTCAGAATGCCTAACTGTCCACCATGTACACAGTAGAGTCATAAGTCATCTTAGATGCATAACATAAAGATTGACAAGGAAGGAGGTTTTTTTTCTGCAGATTACTTGCTTTATCTGAGCAGCTGGTGTGGGCAATTTTATCCTCAAAATTATATCAATATTTTAACTAAATTTGTGATATTTCTGATGATATAGGGGAAAAGAAAATCCTGAACCTTTTATCACTGATTGCAGCTTGCAGGAGGCAACATTTATTAGTTGAAACAAAATGAAGGGCATTTTCTTTTTTCTTTTTGCAGTTAGTTACTGTCAGTGATTCCTGATTCAAAGGGTAAATCTATTACCACAAGGTGCCAGCAGCAGCAGCATTATAGTGCAACAGTAGTGGCACGGCATAATCTATGGTGACGCAGCATAAGCGTAAGAACAAAAGCAGCCCAAGTACTGTTTTCCCTGTAATTTTTCAGAAAAACTCTAACATACCAACTGGTTAACACTTAAACAAAAATAGCTTGTAACTCTTTATTAGCCTGCACATTTTTGTCACATTAAAAAAAAAAAAAATTCTTGCACACTGTCTCACTTACTGCTGATAAATTGATTAAATTGGAAAGTTTCAGTCTTGTTGATCTTCATCAGGTACCTGATTGTAATTTAACAGCCAGCGTGTGCGGAGTCAAGTGTGGGAGTTGCATCTAATTGTTTTTGTGGAATTTTCCTTCTGAGGCACCTGTTGCACATTCAGGTGTGCAGAGATTCTGAATTAGTAGTTTGTCACATACTAATATTGAAACTGAAAGATATTTTCGACCTGAGGTGTTGTACATGTATCTTGGGTCAAGCTTTGTAACCAGCTGCTTAAAGTCCCGCTGTTCCACGGTGTAACTGTGTAAGTAGCTTCCACTCACATTTGCGCTTCCCGTCATATAGAGTGACACTAGAAAGGGATTGTGTTGTGCTTTGTTGGAGGTTGTTGAAGTAGGTTGTTGAAGTAGCTCCCTTTTTACTAAATTGACATGGGAGACTGACACGTGGCTCTCAGTCTCAGACATGTTTGGGCTTGTCTCTGTGCACTAGCAAACAAAACCGCTATATCGTTGATATCATGATATGACACTTATGTCGTGGATGATACAATGTGGCACAGCCATACTGAGGAGTCTGGTGCCCAAAGAAATTCTGATGGAAATCACAACAAAAAAAGAAAGTAGCAAAACCTGATTAGCTAGACTATGAATATGAATAAAGATGTTACCATTCCTTAAATGTCATCTGGAAACTGGAGAGAAAAGTGGATAATCTCAGGTTAGTGGAAGCTTACTCAGATGACATTTTGATGCCATATATTTCCTGTTGTTAGTTCTAATGGCTCCTGTTCTGACCCATGCAGTCAAATTATACCTGGTTACTGTGTGAACAAATCTGCAGCTGTCTGCCTGTTGGTGTTATATCCTCTGGGGAGAAGTATTTAACAATGTACCTTCTTGAAAATTTTGACCTTATTTTGACCTCAATCAAGAAGAAGGTGACAAATCATTATCTTGTGGGAGATAAAAGGACCACTTAACTATCTCTGGTTCTTCCTGTGCTACCAAGTGATTCGGACTTTATTTGCAATAAAGGCCTTTAAAATATTTTCAGTCAAAAGGCTTACCTTTTTTGGCACTTCAGGCCATGCACAATAAAAGGTTTTTGCTGAACTGGGTTCATTCAACCTGGCCATCCAAAGGAGGGAGTAAAATCTGCAGTTGCCTGACTGTAATTACTTGCCTACAGCTCAGCACAAATGTAATGAAACTTGCATTTTCCTCTCTTCGTCCTCCATGCTCTGGGACATGACTGGGCATATGTTAAATCATTCACAGCACTGGGCCTGAAAAAAGCCAACAGGCTGTCGGGTATTATGAGCATGTCTGTGGTGAGAAAACATTGACGGAGGAAAAGGAGTGGAAGAAACTGGTGATACCAAATGGCTTGGAAGTTGACATCTACATTTGGAAACTGTGAGAAAACCAAGCAGTTACTGAAATATTCAGACCACATTGCATAAGATGATTCTTGAAGGCTCTTTGCATGTTGTATACAATATGCTTAAACAAGACTCTCATGGCATGGTCATGTTTAACCTTAAAAAAAAAAACTCCAAGAGTTTTTGGTATGCAGGTCTTCATCAGAGAGCTGAAAAGAGTTCATAAATAGAGGTTCTTTTCTAGTGGTGTTTCACCAATAGGAGTCTTCAACTTATAGTTTTCTACCAGTAACAGTCTCTCAGCTTGGGTGAGAATGGAATATTCCACTAGTGATGTTCTAACAATGGTAATCTTCAAAAAACGGGACCAGCTGCATTTATTTCATTAACTAGCAAAGGGTGCCAAGTCTGCACTATGGGCAGACTTGCTTGGTTTAATGTTCTAAAATTGCAAGTGTTTTGCAACACGCACAAGCTGTGACTGGGTACTGTCTTACCGAACAAAGCAAGGCCACAAGAAGCTGCCACATGGATGGCATCATATGTTCTTCCAAAATGCATATATCATTCAGCATTAATGTTGCCTTCACAGACTTGGAAGTTACCCAAGCCATCTCAACTCCCAAGCCATGATTAATGCTGGTTTTGGAACCATAAGCTGGTAACAAGCCAGGTTGTCACTCTACTCTATGATATGAAGTGTTGACTAGTCAGACCACAGCACAGTGTTCCCTTCACTCAGTCCACCTTTTGGTAGAGCCAAAGAAGCTGTGTATCTCTTAATTTATTTATTTTTTGTTCTTTGTATAACAGAGAGTTAATTTTAATTTCTGAATGTGGAAATTGCATTTAGTGACACTGGTTTTTGAGTCCATGCAGTGATTTTCACTACAGAATTGTTTTCAACGGACTGCACAAATTCATAGGAATTTATATTGATTTCTCAGCTTTGATCCTTGCATACAAAGATTTATCTGGATTCTCAGAATCTTGTCATATTTTGCAATTTCATGTTGAGTAGTGTTTTAACTTGTTGACAGTGGTTGATGACAATGATGGATGGCAAATGAACAGAAATTATAAAATAATTGTGGAGAAAAGAGATGAAATTACCAGCCAGTCACGCTCTTATGTATAAAAATGGCTAACTTGGGCCAGTGTGAGGGATTTACACAAACCAGCCAGGAACCCACTGAATGGTTTCAAAAAGAGTTCTTGATTTATTACAAAAACTATCTCCAAAAAATTATAAGCTGGGCCCAGAACAAAAGTCAGCAAACAAACTTCAACTCAGGTAGGAACTCGAACACAAAAAAACCCCAAACAAGACAAAAAGGGAACTTAAATAGTGGCTGATCAGACCACTGCTGACAAACAGAAGGGGGTAAACAACTAACAAACCAACACAAACTAACAAACAAAACTTAATTAACAAACAAATTCCCCCCTCCCCTTAAAAACAGATGGTAGAACCCACTAAGGAGTTTATGCCGGCCATATAAGGAGAAGGGCAGCTGGAGCTTCTTGTTGTCCTCCAGCAGCAGCTCCATAGAAACTGATAAATCAAACAAAAGAGAAATTAATCCCACAAAACAGCAAACTAACACCTAAAGTTAACTAAATGTGTGCACTGCAAATAGTCAACTAAGGAATGAAGCCAAATAGAGTATTAATTGAAAATCTAACATACACAATATATAAATACACTTTAAGAATAAAAATATAAACCAATTACCAGCCCCAATCAGCTTCAATGTGGGTGACAGCAGGTACGGCTGTCACAGCCAGTTAACTCTGATTTTGTATCAAGTTAAAACAAAAGAAGACTTATTATTGTTACTTACTATATCACAAATGCTGCTCAGTGACTGGAATAGCAGCAAAATGTGCATTTGGATCTTTGAGAAGGATTTGAGTTACGTACGGTAGTAATAGACAATATGTGGTCACATCCCACATGTAAGCACTGATTCTTGTGGATCAGTTCTATACATAAGGAAAGCAAACAATCCAAAAACCCCAAGAGCAATGCTTTCAGTGACTGGGTCACTGGTCACTGTAGAATGTGACCAAACTATCAGCAAGAGCAGACTATGGACAACTACAAAAAAGAAGGGCATTATAGATAGTTTGCAGTACCTAAAGACTTCATCACAGAGGGGAATGCATAGTTCACTGGGGGGGGACCACAGCAAATCCATGTTAACCATGGGGGACAATGCATCACTAAGTATCACATGTGGCCCTTGCAGTTATCAGATCCTGACCCCAAATCTTTCAGCCATGTGGAAGATTTTCTCCTCCAGCATCATGAACACATCAAATGGTGTTCCAGCCCTCCAGTAAGGTTCCAGAAACTTCCAGACTTCTAGCCAGCACACTGACTGTGTTCTGGTTGCACATGGTGGCTAATGCACTGAATATGCTCATTATATGCTAAATTTATCCAAATTAATATATATTTTCAAACAAGTCTCAGCTTTAGCATTCTATATTTTGCCTTTGAAATTATTGTAATTTCTTTTTATTTAAAATTTTCACAGGACTGCCACCTTTGGAAATGGATATATTTAAAAAACAAAACAAAACACAGGGTTTATGAATCATATGAAAAATGGAGGTACAAAAAATTGATGGAGGTGCATTAAAATGACCAGTTTAAGTACATTCATAAAAATTCTGATTATACTCAGCACTAACTGTAAAAAAGCAATAATTCTCAGAAGATTAAATCACTTATTAAAAAATACATTTTGTCAGCTATCTCCCTATGTTATGTTGTCTTTCACTTCTTTATATAATTGAAAATTATATAGCATGTTTCAGATTGTTGCAAGCAATTAATTGCTAAACAATTAAGACTGAACAATTGGTGGTGCGGTGGTTAGCACTGTTGCCATACAGCAAGAAGGTCTTGGGTGTGAATCCACCATCTGGCCGGGGCCTTTCTGTGTCGAGTGTGCATGTTCTCCCCATGTCTGTGTGGGTTCTCTCCGGGTTCTCTGGTTTCCTCCCAGTGCAGTTAATGGGGTTAGATTAACTGGTGATTCTAAATTGTCCATAGGCGTGAATGTGAGTGTGAATGGTTCTGTCTCTCTGTGTCAGTCCTGCAGCAGACTGGTGACCTGTCCAGGATGTGCCCCGCCTCTTGCCCTATGGCAGCTGGGATAGGCTGCAGCCCACCAGCAACCCTGAAAAGGATGAGTGGCAGAAAATACAGTAAAAATCACCTAAGTCGAAGTCGCACAAATAGGATTTTCACTCTAGTCTTCTGGCCTCTGCGGGTCCCGATTTTTCCCAACATTAATTCCAGTAAAAATTATCTCCTGAGTTGGATCATACAGGTTGGATTTTCGCCTACCTCGGTTGAAAAAACCTGGTCCCATTGTAATACATTTCAAATTAAATGTGATCGCATAAGTCGGATGAGCTTAGTTTCCTCAGCTACCGTCATGCCCACTTCCAATATGTACGATCTATGCAAACTCCATGCATCTGCTCATTCATGCACAGCTACACACACTAACAACGCCTGGAGATCGCTTTAGTGGCTAGACAATCACATAACTGATTGGCTGCACTGGGAGAATCAGTTCATTTCACCAGAGAAAATCAAACTCGCACTTATGAGCAGAAATACGAGATTATAAAATTTGTGGAAGCAAATCCAGGGATGAAGCAGAAAGCCATTGCTGCGATATTAGACCCAAACTGTCTGATATTTTTGAAGAATTTTGAAGAATAGGTTTTTATCCAACTTACACATAAGACAGAATTTTTACAAGTTGGATGAAATTCCAGGGGCAATTTCAATCCAACTTTCATTCAGTACTAGCTTGGAAATTAAAATATCTGCATTACTTCATTTAACTCTGAAGAAAGCACGCTGATAAATAAGAGTACCGAGTTCTGGGCCTTTTGCTACTAGCTTTTTGATAAACTGTGTATAAAAGAGGTTGGCATGTTTCTAGCACTGGATAGTGGGTTTGAGTTCCATCTTACCATCGCTTGTTGTCATTCAGTGTCAGGTCAAGTTTCTTCAAGACTTCTTCACCATTTTTGTCTGAGGCTGGTGTGGGATTAAATTTTCCCTGTGCGTTATAAGTTATTAAAGCTGTAGCGTCAAAAGCAATGTTAAATATCAGACAGTTTTATCAGATCAGGTTCTTGTTCATTCTGAGACAAAACATACACTAATGCATTTGTGACATTTGGCCTTTATAACAATGAGGGTTAAAAAAAATATGATTTCGGCATTTACTGTGTATATTATAATTATATTCTGTGTATTACCAAAAATAAAACGTGAATATATTTTTGTGTGTAATGATGCTCCAGTGTTGCATTGTTGTTGCCTTTTATATTAGTTTCATTTAATTGTCTGCACCTACTATGTAATGTCTTTTGCACTGTGGATTCTAAAGATAACTGTGAGTATGTTCAGCTGTCTACAGGTGTATTTTATTCACTGGCATGCTGAGAACATGCCTTTGGCCCTCTGCTCTCTTAATACATGCTTGGCCTAGCTGACTGCACACTTATTTACGCATGATGAATACTGAAGTGAGGCTAAGATGAGTAGGGAGATGTGCAGAGTGTAGGCGAGGACATCCAAACTGCTCAGGTGTGTGAGTTGTTTTGCAGTTTGCCGCGTTGAGATTAGGTGTCTCTCTGGACCAGTGAATGTTTACAACATTATTTTTGGACATGCAGAAGAGGTGACATTTTTATTTCACTGCTGTCACCTCACTGTGGCTTGGTTCAATGCCGGGTGACATATCCTCTTAGTCACTTTGTTTAATACTCCGCGGGGTGTTAATGGTCAGTGCCTGCTCAGTAAGCGGCCTTTTGTTTTTAGTTCTGCATCTCACCATGTCCAACATGTTTTGTCTCCATGACAACAGTTTTTAAGAGCCTTTCTTTGCGTCCTCTCTTCTCCTCTTGAACACTACTGCCTTGGCCCTGCATGCTGCCAAAGCCTCATCGGGCATGTGTCTTCCTCTTTCGCCTTCAGATAAATGAATCCTGCAAGCGGCAGGAAGTGCAGATTAAAGGTGGCACAGAGTATTTCCTGGAGAGGTGGGTAGCCAAGGAGGAAATGAGCTGACACAAGAAACTTAGTAACTTAAAAGTGCATCGACTATGAGCGCCAGAAGGCAGGAAAGGTGTTTTAGCTTGTAATAAATGCGTGCCTGTGCATTTACAAGGTATATCTATATTTTTTACGTTTGTTTCTGTAGTGTTTTCCTGCACAGTCTCTCTGTGATCAGGTGAATCGTGAGGCAGTATTGATATTAATGGAAAACTCCATGAAATTAAGACCGCTCTGACATGTATAAGAACTCTTGACTGTTTAGATGCTTCAGTTAAGACAGCTTCTCATATCTGTCCATCAGCCTGGTACTGCTTCAGGTTCTCAGCAGAGCATACTGTATGCTCACCTCGGTTTTACCTCACAAGTTTTGTCGTTGCCATGTACGTGCCCTCATTTGTCGTCTGCTCATCTTTTATTTATTCCACCACTGGCTCCCCCCACCCATCCCCACTCTTCATTCTTTTTGAATCGTTCCTATCTGTGTCCCTGTTGCACCATCCTCTGTTTGATTTATAAGTGATCATAGCTGTGCGTTGAGCTCATATTTCAACTGGTAAAGGAACCATCTGGAGCCCAGTATGAGTGATGATGGGTAGAGTGGTGAGGATGTTTGCATGCTTACCTATATGGAAAAGAGAAAAACCATAAACACCAGCCTTAATTTATTATGATATCAAAAATTGCACTGTTTTTCAAACATTTACTGTTTATGCCGAAGGGAAAATGTGCTAATGTAAATAGCACATTTACTTTAAATGATGATGGATTTTTTCTTTTTTGGCAATAGCCTTTCTTGTTGAGAAAATTTTTTTTGCACCAAATATGAATGTTAGCTTACCAAAGATTGTATAAATGCCTTCAGATGTTCAGTTGAATTACAGTCTATGTACTTTAACTGTGCCCATCCCTTTGCAACCCTTACTCAAACTACTCTTTCCTGCTGTCATTGGTCAGATTATTCTCAGCATCCATTAATAAAGATGAGATTCTCTCTGCAGGTGTGATATATCAATAATCAATAAGTGCTCAGCTTTGATACCATAAAAGTTGATTTGCAGGAGACTTGATGACAGCTGATTTCTGCAGACTGCCAGAGTAAAGGACACTGGGCAGTCGTTTCTTTCTGCGGTTTGTGAAGCCCACGGGTGACTGTGAAAGAGCGGATGTAGAGAGACTTAAGTCCACATCTGTGCTAAAACAGGCACAGCTGGAACCCACAGGAGTTCTACCATATTTCTTCTCTTCTAGTGTCTGTGTGATTGGGGCCTTCAAAGAACTGATGAAATCATAATTACATTTGAACACATAGAGGTGAAAATTAAGTCAGAGCATGGAGGGAAACGCATGATGAAACAGAATGTCAGAGTAATGGAACAAATGACTCTTTCAGTTTCACTTACACAGTTATTAATAGGCTTGAAAGGAGTATTTTGTGACTGTCTTCTACATGTGTAATTTGTGGCCTCATAACGTTTACATTAAAAGTATCTATAAATTTTTTATTTTTTTAAAATTACATTTTGGTTTTGGAAACATGCAGTTTTTTTTGTTCTTTTTCACTTTGACATTAGATGAACTCAGAAAGTACAAGATTTATTTTTACCCCACACGAGTTTTTAGGTTTAATGTTGTGCAGTCGGGATCCCAAGGGTTTTGGAAAGTGATGCAATTTTCATAATTTTTACACTATGCTACATAGTAGATTTGAACTTAATTAATCAAGATGTGATTGTGGTCTAGTTTAGGCTTTGATTAAAGGGGTTTAAGAAAACGCCGCATTAATGGTTGAGGAATTATAGCCTTTTTATTTGGTCGCTCAATTAAAATTAAATTGAAACTAAGTCTGTTTAAGTACATGAAACAGAATCTTCTGGTGGATCATGTCCCTGCACCTCCTAGTTGTCTCAGGTTTTGTCTATCCACAGAATGAACTTGCCTTTTTGAACTTTTTACAGGTTTGCACTACACTGTAAACCCAGATTTTGATTCCACTTAAAAATACTTTTTTCATATTACAGTTCATATTACTTAAAATTGCCTAGAATGTGAACATTACTTATTAATTCTGAGTAGACTGTATTTTTTGATGGTCTATCTTATTGTAATCATGTGTTTGAGTTCAAACAACTTAATATCAAGTTTTGCACCTGCTAAAAATCTAGTTTATACCAGTTTAAACAGACTGCATTAATGAGCAGCAGCATGGTGGTATGATGGAATGCCATCTAGAAGGCCAAGGGTTCAAGTACACCTTGGCCCGGGCCTCTCGCTGTGTGGAGTTTGAAATAGCAGATATTTGGTCCTTTTGTTTGGTTTTTGTTCACAACTCTCTCTCGTATAGTTGTTTATTGTTCCATGGACAAATATTATTTGTAAATGTTAATGTACCAGGTATTCAGCAGGGCTGAGTTTTATTATGTTTGCTTATTTACCAAATTTAAACAGACACAGTTCAACACTGTAAAAAATATTTTTCTTACTGGGCAGCACAGTGGTGTGGTGGTTAGCACTGCTGCCTCACAGCTAGAATAGCTATCTAATAGTCTGGGTTTGATTCCACCTTGGCCCGGGCCTCTTCCTGTGTGGAGTTTGTATGTTCTCCCTGTGTCTGGATGGGTTTCCTCCCACAATCCGAAGACGTACAGTTATTGAGGTTAGGTTAATTGGTCACTGTAAATTGCCCACAGGTGTGAATGGTTGTCTGTCTCTCTCTGTGTCAGCCCTACAACAGGCTGGTGACCTGTACGGGGTGTACCCTGCATCTTACTGCGTTGTTAGCTGGGATAGGCTCCAGCCCCCACCCCCCACGACCATGAAAAGGATAGGGGAATTGATTGATTAAAAGCCGTTGTATTTTTTCATGAACTATAAAAGATAAGTTTGGTCAATTAGAACATACAATTTAGTTCAATTGGAAATGGAGTAGTGCTTACTTAACAGGCTGAGTTAAATAAATGGGTGGTGAATGATTGCTTAAACTAAGTATCTTCAGTTACTGAAACTCTGTTATTAGTACATTCAACTTAGAGCTTTCATTCCATTCCAAAATGTCTCAAGAACACTGAACACAGTCCCCTGCACGTATTCAACTGTTTCATTTCTTAAAAAATTTAAGGCAACGAGTTACCTTGTTTTTTTTTGTTGTTTTTTTTTAAGTAGATTTAACTTATCCGGGTTTACAGTGTAGGCTGTTTGAGTTGAGAACTCCAACAGTGTAAGCAGTCAGATCTTTCTCTCTTACTTTTTCCAACTATGATTTTTGTTACTCCCACTCATTTACATTTGTATTTCTCTGGATGCGACTGTGAGACAGCTAAGAATTTCATGGTCACAGTCGGTGACTGTTTTCTTTCATTCCTCCAAACTTGTAACAACGATTAATGGGCTAATTCACTTTAGTTGTAATCCATTGCTGGTTTGGGGTGTCATTCTGCCGAGATATCAGACTGAGGGCCCGTTTACACGACACCGTTTTCATTTTGAAACGGCATCGTTTTCATGCGTTTTGGCCTTGCGTTTACACGACAACAGTGTCGTTTTGATGCGTTTCGCCCTTCTGTTTACACGACAACGGACTAAAAACGATGTGTTTCGGAAATGGGGTCCAGAGTGGAGCATTTCAGAAACGCACCGGCTTGCGTTCTCGTGTAAACACTTGAAACCGGGGTGATTTGAAAACGGGCGACTCGCACATGCGCACTATGGTTACGACGGTCACAGTTTTCCATGCATGCGCAAATTGATAAACAGTACTCGCGGATTCAAGAGTGCTTCTTATGCTTTTCTTGTGTTTTTACCGTTTTGTAATTCAGCGTTGTGTGCACCAGCGATCCAACCTCATCGTCAGTCCACACAAAACCTCTCACATTGGCCGTTTTGTAAGTAATGAACAATTTGCCGCACTACCTACTGTGTCACTCCACGCATGCGCGTCTTGCGTAAACAAACCTTGCAAAGAGAAAACCAACGCCAACTTGTGGCCTGGCATGGGAACTACATCGTTATCATCGTTTCACATGTCATCGTGTAAACGCGGATCGTTTCTAAAACGCTATCGTGTAAACGGAAGGCTGAAACGCATCAAAACGACACCGTTTCCAGTGAAAACGGCATCGTGTAAACGGGGCCTGAGACGTTGCATATTTCATAAAGGAATCGCGTATGGGTGACAGTATATATATTTGCTAATAAATTCCACTAAAACAAGTTGTTTCATGCATGGTACTGCTGTACAGTTTCTCTCTGGATGAAATGAATTGAAGTTTAATCAGGGAGCAGCTGCTGTGTTGCCTGCTGATGGAGAAATTAAGCTGTTACTTCTATTCATGGAATAGCACTAAATGATCTTATATCCTACTGAACAGCCTGGTTTTCTGCAGTCATTTCTCTGCTTATGTAGGCACATATACGCTGTAAAAGTTTTACTAGCCACAGAATTATGACTTGATAGTTTCAGCTTTTATAAGTTTAGTTTGTTTTCTTCTTCTTCTTGTCTTTTGGCTAAGTTGGTTTGTGATTGGCACTGAATGCTTATATTGCAGCCATTAAAAATGGCCATCAGTTGACAGATTTGCAGAAATGCAGACATTTGACATCCGATCAGTGGCAGGAGGATTCTGAAATCATCGAGGACAAGTTGTGGAAAAATATGCAGCCCTCTGCACCTTAAAATGAAGTGGGACATAAAGCTGTCCGAGGATCATGCAGTTATTTGAGACGGTCTAGCCTGAAGTCAGAATAACCAAGTTTTTTTTTTTTTTTTAAAAGGATAGATGGATCAAAATATTAATAATTCCCTACAGTAAGCAGTTGTCTTTCTATGTGATGTTAGGCATACAGTGTTTGTGTTGTGTTTTTTCAGCATTCAGAGGAACGTTTTGTTTTGATGTAAATCCTTTTGAAAAATGCAACACAGCAGGCATGCAGAGTAGATGGGCTGTTCGAGGTTCAGAGCAGAGAGGAATGGGTGTGGGGGTCAGTGGAGACGTTTTGATCATTTGCAGACTGTCAGCAAAAGAAAATGCAAAATAATGTCTCTTCATTTACTGTTATTATGAGAAGCTGGAATAAACAGTTGGTCTGCTGATTCGTCAGTCGGGTGCCTTTACACTGCAAAGAAAAGGGCACTACAAGATGACCTGATAGAAATGGGGCTAGACAAATGTCAAATTAGGTGGAAATCACTTGGAAAATGGGAATACTGCTCTTTTCATGTTTTAGTTTAGAAAGGAAGACACACATTTTAGTCAAAAGGCTACAACATTTAAACCATTGCCAGTGGCAGTAATTTACACCGATCATTTTGTTCACTGTTTAATTAATAAACTCTAGAGTATTTTAGTGTTTTCCTCTCATATTTTATATATTATTTATTCTTGTTTTTGTACTGCATATTCTGCCGTCCCTTTGCTGTTTGCAACACCGTAAATTTCCTACAATGTGGGAAAAATAAAGAATCATCTCAACTCAACTCAAAATATGCATTGCTACTGTGATGTCATACATTAATGTAGTGATGTGCCTTTCTGAAGACATTAGCATTTCAGTTGATGCCCTTTTGCTCTGTTTGTTGCCAGAAGTGACACATATTATGGTTGAGGTCAGAGTGCTAAGTTGCCATTACCAAAGTCTGCTAGCAGGTTACATCCACTGACTGTACAGGTGCACCGCTAAGTAGTAACACATGAATACAACGCTAGAATTTCATTGTCCAAAATTGGAGCTCAAACATTTCTGACTAACTCAACAAACCATCTTATTTACCACATAATTCTGTTAAAATGCTCCAAAAAGCACCAACACCACAAACATCATTAAAAGGTCTTGTCAAAGTGGCCACCTGTAACTTGGGTTTTGTTGAATACTCAAGTGTTTTGCACTTGGCTTTTTGTAAGACAATGCTACATAGTCTTTCTTGTCTTTTATTTATGTTCCTTTGAATTTTTTTTTTGTTCTTAGTTGGGCTTGGGTTTGTGGATGATGGCACGTGTGTCACCCCTGGGGTTTGAAATGAGAACAGTTTGAATGTATTAATTAAAAGTATAATTTATGAGCCTCAAGTAGTGGCATGAAGTGTTTAGTCATTCAACAGAGGTTTACTTGAAATCCCTGCCAGCACTTGCTGAATGCATTTGTGGTTTAACCTTGTTTATCCCAGGCTTTCAGCAGCTTATTGTCATTTGCAGGAACTCCTAAGGGCATCATCACTATGTGCCGTTTTGTCACTAAAGGCCTGCATAGCACATAAACATTGCTTTTCTTTTTCAGCAGGGTGTTGACTGACATGTTATATCTGCTGCTGAGTTCAGCAGCAGTCTCATTGTTTGGAGTGTCACTTGGTGGTCTGTTGAGTTTCTAACAAAACTGCTTGATGAGTTTGCCCAGAAGACTGTTGTCCTCAACTTATCACATAACAGTTTCTTAGCCTCCAGTCTGAGCCTCAAGGCCTGCAGCCCTGCTTGTTCTTGTCCCTTTGCTCTTCGTGGTGAGTGATTCAGACCCAGAGCTCAGTCAGCTGGCTGGTTGGACAGAAAACCAGTGGCGCTGCAGTGCCCCAGGCTTGAATTTAAGCTGCTGTGACATGGGACATGCTCTGGTGCTAACATTAGACTCATAGTTATAACGACTCAGTTGCAGCAAACCAACTCAGAGCACACACAGTCAGCATAGAGCTAAATCAGTAATGCATCATTTTCCATCTCTACTGAGGTGCAAATTAACTTATATTCTGGTCTCATAGCAGATCTTCGTGTGGGGTATTCACTGTGGCTTTCATCTTTCATTTTGCTACAGCCTTCATCTTTGTCCTCCTCCTCCTCCACCCTCCTCCATTTATCGCAGCCTGAAGCTGTTGTAGGTGGCACAGGGGTGTTTTCTCAGTCTTGTGCTCCTCTTGCGGGCCGCTGTCCTGTGGGATTTTCATGATTGTGTTGCAGAGCATAATTTTCTCCACCTCCATGTTTTTTTTGGGTTTTTTTTTTTTTGTAATTCTGTTTTATCCCTGCTCCCAAAGCTACATTCACCTACAGCCCTGAAGAGAAATATAAATACTATGGCTCCCGTGATTCTACTCTCTGTTTGCTTTGCTAAAAGGCAATGAATAAACAAGAGCACAGTGAGCAATATTAACCAGGTGGAGGATGAGTTGAGTTTGTTTGACCTTGGCCTACGACGTGGCTTCTAGAAAATGACAAATGACAGCAACCACCACCCATCACAAACTAGCTTCTCTTTACAGTGAATCTGAAATTCAGATTGTCACTTCCTATGAGGACAAACTGTGCTTTCTTCCAGCATCCTCTCGCCTGCTGCCTCCACCCCTCACTGTCCCTCTACCCCTCCCCATCCCCACACACGTTGCATGGCCTCATTTGCCAAAAAGAGAAATGGAAGACGAATACAAACACACTAAAGGATGCCACTGAAAACCTGCATGTAGGGCTCTCTGTGTGTGCTCACACTCAGATTTTGTATTATTGCTGTAGATCTGTTCTCATTACACACTCGTGCCCACGGGGCACAGAGGGATGATTGCTGTTTTTTGCACCCAGGCAGGCACACAACCATTTTTATAGTGGAAGATTTGCATAAAATTGTGGAAACTGAAGGAATGCTTTCTGAAACCACATAATTTCTTCATTTTACCATGAATCATGTATGTTCTTTTTCCTCATCACCTGTAAAGTTACGCATCCATTACTTGGCTACAGCTGTGTTTTAGTTCTATTCCCCAAAGAAATGAAATTATTATAATTTTCAACTGGGAAGCAGTGATTATGAGGACCACTTTTCAACAAGATATAATGTTCAGTTTCCTGCTTGTCTTCTTGAAGAGGTATACAGGTATTATTACAGTTGAATAAACTCGATGTGCTACAAAACGTCGTACACTTCCCTTCTAGTGACAGCTGTGCTCTGTGGACAGAGGGGGAAGGCCTTGAGGAAAGTTTTCAGATTTGACACTGACGTTTACTTGGTCTCAAGGATGAACTGATTAGAATTTTGTGGGCAAAGATCAAAGGTCCCTCTAACATCTCAGCTCTCTCATTCTTGTGATTCCAATATTCTCAGGAAAGTTATTACATCTGGTGCAACTATCAACCAGGACTTAAGTCCAATAAAACTGTTAATTAAATGGTTAATTAAAATAAGGAAAGAAGTTGCTTCTAGGATACAAAATACAGTGGAATATCATGGAAAGAAAATAGTGTGCAGTTCTACACAATTTTCATATACAATATTGTGGAAAAGTCTTGAGACAAGTTATTTTTTTGCTAGGAAAATAATACATTTGTCCAGCGCTTTATTGAAAGATGTGTGAACATCTTTTTGTTCCGTTCTCTGTCATTACTGCTTCAGTAATGTTGAGGTCCAGGCTCTGGGGAGGCCAGTCCATGACTGATAGTGTTCCATTGTCTGTTTCTTCTATGCAAGTATGTGTTCGCTACACTGGCAGTGTGTTTGGGATCATTGCCATGCTGAAGAAATTAACTGATGAACTTTCAGATAATGTTTAGCTGCTGTAGATAGGTTTTTAGGCCTGCCACTTGGTCTTCCGCTTGTCCCCGTTTTTTTAAGGACACATCGCACACCATGCTGAGATATGTCAAATTTTCAGCATTCCTTTTGGGGAATTTTTGGGAAAATATTGTGTTATACTTGTCAAACTGTAATTTTTTTTTCATTCCTTGAGTTAGCTGCCTTTTTTTAATGCTTAAAGGACAGGTTGGCTTTAAGTGGCTTAACAAAAAACAAACAAAAAACTTGTCTGAAAATGGTCAGAAGGATTTGATTGAAAATGAGTAAAAAAAGAAATGAGGGACTGACATTTGCACAGAACTGTAATTATACAGTCATTACTGCATACATGTTTAACCCTTTCCTATATTAAGAGATATATTAAGAGATATATATAATAGACATTACATGGAAAATGTCATAGCTGAGTCACTTAAGGCCACATTTAAATAACAGAGTTCACAGAGCAAAAAAAAAGAGTTTTTGCTTTCTCTCCATTAGTTGGAAAGGTACTGAGTAATGCAAAAACCTGAAATTGGACCCTATTTACAGTAATCTGATCAATTTCCCCTTTAAAATTAAGAGAAAAACTGGCTGGTTATTATGCTCACTATGATAAAGTTGATTATTTTGCTTCTGTGTCACTTTATTACTTTGCTTCTTGATTTTTGACAAATGGGAAGAACATGTTGGAAGCCCCCCTCCCCGGTCAGCTCCCCAATCCCTGCACCATCTGACACTGTGAGGAAGTTTCAGCCTTGTCTGGAACCAGTGTCACATCAACAGTGTTAAGACTGCCAGTCTGCTTGGCAATGCTTTTGTTTACATGCAGTCATTACACTAATGTTTCAAAATGAAATGGAGAATATTTTATTAGTGTGCAAATGCTGCACTTAACTCTTACACGACAGCAGATATAATCAAGTCCAGGCACACACACTCACACACACACACACACACACACACACACACACACACACACACGTCCTTTTGGAATGTAATATTGCATTTGGCTTCAAAAGAAAAGAGAGTACCGTATTTTCCGGAGTATAAGTCGCACTTTTTTTCATAGTTTGGCTGGGGGTGCGACCTATACTCCGGAGCGACGTATATGTGACATTTATAACACATGAACCAAAATACTCCAGCCACTTGACATCTCCGTGAACTGCAGCTTTAAGGCAGTCTTGCGTAACCTGTGGGCGCAGTGGATGATGGATGGAGAGCACAGCTTAACGGCAACTGGGAGAATGCGCCACCCAACTTTCCTGGAAGTCATTGGATGGATCAAGAAAACATGGGCTTCAGTGACAAACCATCCTGTTGGGATTCAGAAAGGCTGGAATAATTGGAACTGCAGCTGACGACGAGTCTGACTAACGCGACACAGAAGAGGAAGCGGCGCTTCGTCTACGGAGTGTACGGAATTGTTTAGAAGTGACACCGAGGATGAAGAATTCAATGGATTGATGGTTTGGTTAACTTGTTAGTATGTTCTTTATGCTATGGTTATCTGAATAACTTAATGTTACGTTAACATACCGAACACGTGTTCGTTGTGCGTCATGTAGCTGAATGTGCTACGTTAGCATAACGTAGGCGTAACCGTGTTCGTCCTGTTCTTTAATCCATTATTATTTTAAATTGCCGTTCAAGATGGAATTTCTGCTCTGGGTCTCGGATTCTATCACCCCCCCCCCCCCCCCCCCCTCCCCCCAAAAAAGTGCGACTTATAGTCCAGTGCGACCTATATATGTTTTTTTCTTCTTTATTATGCATTTTTTGGCTGGTGCGACCTATACTCCGGAGCGACGTATAGTCCGAAAAATACGGTAATCACTTTATCAGAGATGTCACAAATGCAAAATTGTTAAGGCTATTTAAAATATGAGGGTTATTGGATATACATGTTTTTGTGTGCCTAAACCTCATTAACTGCCGCAGTTTAACTCCTCTACCTTCCTCAGGGGCCTGGTTGTAGCACAGAGAGCTGAGTGTATGTGGTTTTAATTCCACTCGGCATTCTTTGGTAATTGAATTCATTATGAGGACATCGGGCACAAACCGACTGTTATTTGCAGTCAGTCGAGGTTGCTAATTAGAAATTAGCTCAAACATTCTGGTACGCAGCCCTCGGGGAGCGGCATCCTCAGTCTCAAACCCTGACATATCTACCAATAACTTGCAATTGCTGCCACAGCTTTGCACATAAGCAGCCATTATCATTATTCCAGCGTTGAGCAGAGATCCACATCTCGTGCATATTGTAAGTATGAAACTTTATGATGTCCATATGGAACCTTTTGAAATTTCAGGTTCCTCTGTAAGGGAAGGCTGCTGTGTGCCAGCTGTGTGGGAATGTGTATATCATAAAATGTACATGTCGCCTCATAAAAATAGATAACGGTACAACATCTCCCCAAAAAATCTTTTAAAGAAGCCACCTAAGTTTAAGGTGAAGCAAGAAAAAGGACTGCTGACTGGATAAGCGAATATCACTTCCTGTGCAAGAGGTGATGTGGGCGCCAGAGTAATGAGAGATAATTGAGCAGCAGAGTGATATGGATTGTAGAGATGTGTTGTCCTGCAAAGCAGATTATTCAAATGGATGTCATAGGGTTTTTGTTAAAAACATTCTTTTAAGTTCGATGTGAAACACTACAGGATGAATACTTTAATATTTAACATTTTCACTGAGGACAACTAGAATCTGTAACCATGAATGAACACAGAGCTTTGGTTAATAAAGAACAAAACAGGATTTATTCTTAACTTCGGGCTGCTTCTATTTTCCAACAATACATTTCATATCATTCACCAACAAACCCAATGTTTACATTTGCTCATATATCATTATTATTGTCTTTGTATATCTTTTGTAATTCCATAATGTGCAAGGAGGGAAGACATTTCTGATTGTGGTGGAAACAAGCAGAAAAGGCCAGCTCCATTTACCTCTGTACAAATGTGGCAAGATATGAATCAGAGTGCCAGATGACTGAGAAATCATCACAGAAAAACACAGAAAATCAGTTTGAGTTGACATTTCTGGGGAAAAAACCATGTGTGTAGGAGAGGTTTACATCCTCTGCTGCAGTGGACTCAGACTACATTCATCCCTGGTGCTACCGCTGTGCTGCAAACATCCCATCTGCAAAGATTAGCTTCAGTTGTAGAGACTTGTACTATTTTTAACTGACCTACCAAGCACAGTGGCCAACAAAGAGAGGAGTCAGGTCTGTCAAGCAATCAGTGAGAAACAATGTGTCTCCCTGATTGCCAGCCTCATCCATCATTTCTGTGGTACCATCCTATTCAGTATTTTTTTTTTTTATGGTCTACTTATCTTTTATATCTCCTTGTGCTTTGCATGTTTGATCAGTGGAGGGGTTTAATCTGGTGATTTTTTTTTTTCTTTTCAATACTGACTCTGCTGAACCTCAGCTGATTTTCATTTAACACACTACCACTTGTATGTGATTACATTCGCTAAATCTTACATGTGTGGTCATGAATATTGTTCAAATTGAAGTCGTCCTTTGGCCCGAGGTGCCGTCTTGTTCATGCGTGACCTCTGTATGACCCGTCAGCACTTAGTCATACTCTAAAAGCTCACATGCTCCCATTACCAACTGACTAGAGCATGTGAAAATCCATTATCATCCGGGAAAGCAATACCCACAACCCCCTCTTTGCCATGACTGTTTTTCACTACAGTACTCTCCATCTCTCAGGTCGTCTTCTTCTTTAAGTGACTTGTTTATTCTCCTCTCCTTTGACATTATGTAAACTTGTTCCTGTTTGCCTTCCTGCACTTGTTTAACCTCGGTTCTTGAAACAAAATAAATACATCCTGTTCAGCGACTGATATTTAAGCAAGCCCATCTTTATATGTCATCCACATATTGCGTATTATTTTGTCAATTAAAAAGGAAAGAAAGAAGAAACAGGAGAAATAACTACAGCTTCTTTAACAATAAAGAAATCAGCTGATTAAAGACCTACCAATTAAGCTAACAAGTCTAAAAAGGGTAAATTGAGTAAGTTGAAAACCACTGAAAAACTTTTGTATTTTTGGGGGTAAAGCGCAGAAAAACAAAATCCAAATATGATGGAAAAAGAACATCAGGAAGGTTACCTGGTACATGTGCAACCTTGATTTACATCATGAAAACTAAAGATTACCTGCGACCTCTTCATAAAAGCAACTTGTGACAAACATCTGGTTAAGCCAGAGTAATTTTGGTGAACAGATGTTTAGTCAAAAACAAGTTAAAGGATGGTTCTGTGCCGACAATCACCAAAGGTATGATTGATAAAGAGAAACAGCAGCTTTTGATGAAATTGGCACCCTGCCAACTGTTAGCCTTTGGGGTTGAAATATTCCTAATTAGTGTTGTGTGCAAGTCCTGCTGTACAGGAAAAATGGTAGAGTAAAGCACGAATTTCTGTGTACTAATATAAACTTCACTAAAAGTGGAACTGAAAAGAGGCTGGTTGCTGTTGCAGGGCACTGATTCAGGAGATCGTAGAGAATCCGCCATGAGCTGCTGAAACAGAAACTGAGTCAAATATTATAAAAAAGATCATTTTGTATGTGCACATCTGCCTAAAATCTACCAGGATGGATTACCAATCATGGTGCAAAACCTTTAGCATACCCAACAATTTGTTCTTTTCTTCTGTTTTTCAGTTGAAGAGGAACAATGTATTTAGATTTGGGTAATGTATTTAGATTTGGGTAATGTATTTAGATTTGGGTAATGTATTTAGATTTGGGTAATGCCTGAACTGGCTCCTTTCGATGTGGGGGAGTAGCGCCTCTACTTTGAGCCCTTCCTGAATGACTGAACTCTTCACTCTCTTAGGGAGAGGCCAGCCACCCTTTGGAGAAAGCTCATTTCTGTCACTTGTATCTGCGATCTCCTTCTTTTGGTTACTACCCAAAGCTCATAACCATAGGTGAGGGGGGGTCAATTGGTAAATCAACAGCTTTGCAACATACACCTGATGCATCCCCCACAGGATACCCCGAGGGATGTGGTTGAATACCTTCTCCAAGGCCGCAAAACACTTGTAGAGTAGACGGGCAAACTCCCATGCACACTTGAATATCCTTGAGAGGATAAAGAGCTGGTCCAGTGTTTCGCAACCATGATGAAAACTGCATTGTTCTTCCTGAATTCAAGGTTTGACTATCAGACTTCTTTCCAGATAGACCTTACCCGGGGAGCTGGGGAGTGTGATCCCCCTATAGTTGGAGCACATCCTCTAGTCCCCCTTCTTGAAGATGGGAACTACCAACTCAGTCTGCATATCCAGAGGCATCACCCCAGATCTCCATGTAACATTGCAGAGGCATGCCAACCAAAACAGCCCTATAACATCCAGGGATTTAAGGAACTCAGGGTGAATCTTAGCCACCCCAGTGGTCCTGTCATCAAGGAGTTTTTTTTTAGCTACCTCAGTGACCTTGCTCCCAGTAATGGGTGAGTTGTCTCCCTCATTCCCAGCCTCTGCTTCCTCTGCAGAAGACATGTTAGTGGGATAAAGTAGGTGCTCGAAGTATTCCTTCCATCGGCTGACAGTATTCTCAACTGAAGTCAGCAGCGCCCAGCCCGCACTA
Organism: Archocentrus centrarchus; assembly: GCF_007364275.1. NCBI lineage: Eukaryota > Metazoa > Chordata > Actinopteri > Cichliformes > Cichlidae > Archocentrus > Archocentrus centrarchus. Next base: position 28,250,015 of record NC_044353.1, on the reverse strand, counting down.
TAGATCTCCTGAGTCGCCTGATGGTTTGCCAGAATTGCTTCAAGGAAAGTCTTTTTCCATGGCCTTGCCAAACTCCTCCCACACCTGAGTTTTTACTTTAGTTACTTCCAGGCATACACTCATTCTATGTTTAGGTGCACTTCACCACCATGTGGTGATCAGATGACAGCTCTTCACCCAAGTGATTAGAACATATGGCCACAGGTCTAATCGATCATTGACTTGTGACCTAAGGTGTCCTAGTACCAAGTGCACTTATGGACATCCTTCGACCATGGCATTTGTTAAGGACACACTGATTTGCACAGAAGACCAATAACAGAGCACCACTCAGGTTCATGTTAGGTAGGCTGTTCCTCCCAGTCACACCCCTCCAGGTCTCACTGTTGTCGCCCACATGAGCTTTAAAGTTTCCCAGTGGAACGACAGTCACCAGATGAAGTATCCTCGAGGACCCCACCTGCTGCCTCTCACTGAAGGCAACCCCAGAGTGGAACAGAGTCCAGACAATCTCTACAGGTGACTTGTTCCAGAGCCCAAGTTGTGTATTAAGATGAGCCCGACTATATCTAGCAGATGTCTGTCAACCTCACACACTAGCTCAGGCTCCTTTCACACTAGAGAAGTGGTGTTACATGTCCCAGTTGCTGGTCTCAATAGCTGGGTATCAGACTGCCAGGGCCTCAGTCCTTGACCGACACACATTGCACCCAACCTCTACGGCACCTCCTGCAAGCAGTGGGCCTATAGGAGGCCGGTCCATGTCTCCTCTTCGGGGTGCACCCTATGGGCTAAGGCCACCAGGCAAACTCCCTTGAGCAACCCCAGGCCTGGCTCCAGGGTACGGCCCTGGGAGCCGTATCCCAGGCAGGGTAACCTGGTCCCTTGATCTTGCTCCCATGAGGGTTGCCAGAATCACTCTTTGTCTGGTTTTTCACCCAGGACCAATTTGCCTTGGGAGACCCTACCAGGGTGCAAAATCCCCCCAAAAGCTTAGCCCCTGGGATCACTGAGACACCCAAACCTTGCTGAGACAGCCAAACCTCTGCAATATGTTAAGGTGGTGAGTCGCAAAGGGAAATCAATAATTCATATTTTTTTTTATTTTCTCTTAAGAAATGCACTGCATTTAGGTGACCCAGGAGGCTTGACTTTATTTTGATGTAAAAATTTGTACCAACGTGAAGATGTGAAAGCAGTGTTCTGTTTACTTGACAGTGCAAAAAAAACATTTTTGTCACAGAAATCAATGAAGAAATGGGACAGATAATTTTGATGTCAATATTGATCAAAATAATTGTGATAATCATTTTGCCCATGATTGTGCAGCCCTAAGTGAAATCAACACTGTGACAGCAGTGAAAATAGCAACAATGTAAAAGTAAAACAGCGCTGCACAGGCTGATCGTTTCAAAGGGTGAAACTTCATATAAAAATCTTCTAGCTGAGAAAAAGTTTACCGCGGTTGTTATGCTTACTCAGGATTTGCAGCTCTCTAAATAACACTTGCACTTAATCCTGCCTGATTAAACATGCTGCTGTCTGTTCGACCCATTTGTGATATTTCATTAGATAGACACGTGTGTCAGATGGTACAGATGCAGCATGAAGTCCTCAAGAAGTTGAATCTCGTCGTGTATGCAGAACATATTTGCTGGGTGTTTGACTCTCCTGCATGGTTGCTCGCCTTTCTCCTCATCCCTGAGTGAACTGGCGAGCAGATGGGAGGTTGTGGGGGCTGAGAGGGCTTGGTGACAGTTGGGAAGGAGGGGAGACTGGCTGGCAGGCTGTGCTGTGAGGTAGATAAGAGGAAGTAATGATATGCCTTGCCTGCTACATTAGCAGGCCTTATGTTTAGGAGAGCAGAGCAGACGTTGCATGTGTATTTGTCATTTGGTCTGTCATACACTGTTAAAATGCACTCAGTGTGACTCTTCATTCAGAAGACTTCTTTTCTTTACAGGAAGTGTACTTGTCATATAATCAGTATGTCTGTATCTTTGATGCTCCTGTAGTATGCCACTGATGAGCTGCTTCCTCACTCTCAAATCAATGTCTTATCAAAGATCAAATTTAAATCTACTGCACACCTGCTTTATGTGAAATTTAGGGTCACAGAGTTCAATTTTAAGACAGATAACTTCCATCATTATATAGAAATCTGTCTTCTCATGAATGCTGAAGATGAGTTTGGCATGAATGGTTTCAAATTCTTCTTTTGTATAAAGTAATTCACTTTTCAAATCAAATGTTTGTAATATGGGAGGTGGCATACATGTCATTTTAATAGTTTCTGAAGAAATAATTGAAACTTTTTTTATTTTAAATCAATTTTTTTTGTCTTTATTAGATATTCCAGTGACGAAGGGACAGCAAAGCAGGGAGAGAGTGAGTGTGGGGGGAAGTGGCCACCCCACATTTTCAGACATAAATCAGAAATTATATAAACTGTGTTTGAAAAAAAAATCATTGTGGCTCTTTAGGCTGTGAACAAAGACTAAGAGATAAGGCAATTTTTTTTTTTTTTTAATCAGACATAATTTATTCTCAGTTTTATAGCCGCTCTCTATTTCAGTATCAGGGATTTATCTTTGTGAAAGATTTTCTGGTTTTGCAGTTCAGCTGCTGTGCTGCTCCTTTTATCCCCATGGTCTGTTGTTGATCCAGGGCGTGGAGAAGGACAATGAGTGGATCATGGCTTGGCGACTGCGTCCTCACCTCTGTGTCTGTGTGTTAAACATCAAGGCCTCAGAGCTTGTAATAGAAGATTTTAGAGAACAGTTCTTGACCTTTTTTTCTTTTGTATCCCTGACACGGATCTTGGTTCGTCTGGAGCATGTTAGGTGAGCTCAGACAGGAAACACACTTTCAGAAAGCTGAGGCGAGAAGAATTATATTTAAAAAAAATGTTAAAGAAAATAATGTTTTTTGCAGGCTTTTGAAGAAATGCAATTTTTTTAAATGTAGCCCCAGCATCATTACTTTCATTACAGATCTGATCAAGAAGAGATTTGTTATACCAAGCGTCCCCACTCAGTTTCTGTTTCTGTCAAAGATTTACACAAGACATAAAGTTAAAGATGAAGCATATTTTTGGTATATCAAGCAAAATTGCTTGATTTATATTATTGATAGTTTTGAGGTAACAAAAAATGGAGTGGAGAAGAAATTTAGACATTCAGCGTGGTCACTACTTCCTAATCCTTTGACGAGAACCTTGGCTTGTAAAGACTTTTTGTAGCAGCTAAGACGCTTTCAATTCTTGTTTGGGGATTTATGCCAATTTTTCCTGCAAGAGGCCTCCAGTTCAGTGAGATTCTGGGACTGTGTTGCAGGTACTGCTCTTTTGAGGTCTATCCACAGATACTTAATGGTTTTTTTTTTTTTAGTCAGAGAACTGAAAGGGCTATGGCAAAATCTTCAGTTTGCACCTCTTGATGTAGTCAATTGTCCCAACTGTAAGGTGTGTTTGCGATCATTATCTGCTGTAGTGCAATCATTTTTTTTTCAGCTTTTTGACAGAGAGTGTAATGTTTGCTTTCACATTTTTCAGGTATTTTCTTGAATCTATTCTCTCTACCATTGAAATGTTCTCAGTGCACCTGGCTGCAAAACAGACCAAAAGCATGACCCACCCCTATGCTTGACAGGTGGCAAAATGTTGTCTTAATAAAACATACCCTTTTTTCTACAAACATATCTTTGCTCATTGTGGCCAAAAAAATCCTTTTTTAACTTCATCAGTCCACAGAACTAATTTCCATATGACAGGACTGTTTAGATGTTCAGACTTCTGACACTGGATTTTGTGTATCGAGAACACAGAACATTTTTCCTCTGATTTCTCTGTAGAACTGAGCACTCCAACTCCAGAGTTTTAAACAGACCCATTGCAAACAGGTGTTTGATTCGCCTTTTAAGCATGTCTATGAGCCGGTTTCTCAGAGTTTCTGAACCTTATTTTTGCCTCCACTGCTCTTGTTAGCTGCCATTAATTAATGTAATTATGAAGTGAAGAATACCTGACAATGCCCTATCTAAGAACACAGCAGTTCTTAAATAGGTTTGGTGGTGTCCAAACCTATGTTGTTGGCACTAATGTATAGTTCCAATTAAAGAGCTGGAGGGGGATGCTAGACAAACCATTTGTTTTTATCTACCTTGTGTAATCAAACAGTTACACCCACGGTGAAAACAGACAGGTGGTGTTGTCTCCTTGTTACTATTCTGTTCAGATCAAAATGCAGTGCACATGTTGCTGATCCCAGAGTTGGTCAAGAAACTGTTTTGACTCATACATAATTTCAAATAATCATCAGCTTTCTTGGTTACTTGTCCAACAGAGGCAGAGCATTTATTTGAATGTATTTTTCTCTGAAGCTGATTAATTATGAGTCTTAAGTCATTGTCAACTTGTATAGGAAAGTGTGCATTGTGTACATTGTTTAAAAAAATTCTGTGGTAACAGCTGCTCAAAATTAATGGGACAAACTGACAAATTTAAATATAAAGGCTCTTTTTAATGATAAAAAAAAAGTCTGCCTGAAGACTAGAACTGATGGACATCTCCAAATGTTTCTTCCTTGAGTTGCTCTGCTAGACGTTTACTACAGTCACCTTCAGTTGCTGCTTGTTTGTGGGTCTTTCTGCATTCACTTTTGTTTTGTATTTTCTGTCAGCAGTCACATCATCAGTGGCTCTGTTCTTCCATAATGCTGCCTCTACCACGTTATACAGATAGTGTGGTATGGCTCAGAACAAGAGCTGTTTCTCTCTTCCTTCATACTTTTTTCCCCCATCAGTCTAGTACAAGTTAACCTTGGTTTCATCTGTCCAAAGATTATTTATTTTTTTATTTTTATTATTTTACAGAGCTCTTTTAGGCTAATCTGGCCTTCCTGGTCTTGAGTGTCATCAGTGGCTTACACCTTGTTGTAAAGTCTTTCACTGAATAACTAATCATCACAGCTTACATGTAGCACATGTAAAGCTGCATATAATCAGTTTAATATACTGTCAATTCTCTTTTCTTTGCTAGTGATTGGGAAAGCTTCATAAACAGCCTGCAGTATTTCCTGTATGTGTGTGTTGCACACACATACAGGAAATACATGCATTTATCAATGGCATTGCTCATTGCTTTGACACCACGGGGCATTTTCCAATAAACTTGTTTCTCCAATCAGATCTCATCATCTGTTACTTCTGAATAATCTGAACATTTTCTCCCTTGAACTCATAAAATCTTTTCTTTGCCTCTCCATCACTCATCTGTGTGTTTACTTTATGATGTTTGTGTCTGAAGGGACTGTGGAGATGGAGATGGATGTTATCTGGAGCTCATTAACAACACTGAAGGATAACTTGCCGGGATAAGTTCATGGCCTCACTAAGCTGGAAATACACACACATGCTGACTCACTCTCGTAGCCCTTTTGCTGAGTGTGCACTTGTGAGTTTAACACAAGCTGATAAACCAACAAAGAGATTTTATTTCCAGCAGTGGAGGTTGCTGTCAGGTCTGATCCATAATTATAAAGGTTGTGGGCACAAGTTGACTTTCTTTTTCCCTTTTGTAGTGTGCACATGAGTAGTAAAAACTTTAGAGTTTTCACAGTCTTTAAAGGTTGTTCTTATAATTAGGATTTTGCAATGGTTGTTGTGTTTTAATTCTTGTTGTTTGTTTATTTTCTCCTGCCATCTGTGTCCCCTATCTCACGTTTGTCTTTTGCTTAATTACTGTTGCTTCTTTGAGGATTAGTCTTCTCATAGCTTGTCTCATTTTTACTCACTGCTCTTGTTCCTTTTGCTCTTTCGTGATCATCTCCCCCACCCTCATTAGTTTCACCATTTTTGATTATCTCCACCTGTGCCTCGTTCCCCCACCTGTGTCTTGTTTTGCAGTCATTTACTTCATTCAGTTCCTCTCTTTGTGTCTTAGAGATAGGAGTGGAGGAAGTGAGTAAGAGACACAAGGAAAATGTAGACGAGGAAACAGATATTTAACAAAATGAGAGATCCTTGGCTCAGAGCCTCATTTTAAAATGATCAAGGAAATGTGACATGTCGCACAGCTGCACTATAAAGTGTTTTATTGTAGCCCAACTACAGCTGCATTTTCTAACAGTGTTCGTCAGGGATGCACTGATCCAACGTTTGGATCCGATATTGTCTGATGCTTTCAGTCTCTGTCTTGTATGCTTTCTCTGTTGTTGGTGTGACACTTATTTGGAAGTTTTTACTGTACTGCTAGAACAGTGTCACTTTATCTTGTCAGCTTCACTCCACATGTGACTTGTGTGCAGTATGCAGTAATGGCTCACACTGAAATTAATCAATGTGAGTGTGAATAGTCCATTTCTCTGTGTGAGCCCTGTTACAGACTGGTGACCTCTCCATGGTGTACTCCACCTCTCAGTCTATGACAGCTGGGATAGGCTCCAACCACCCTGTAACAGTGAATTAGATCAGATAATACATGGATAGAATTTAACATTCTGTTAAGTCCACAAATACCCCCAAACAAAGTATCTGTGTTAGATCAGATCTATGAAAAGTTGTATCTCTTAGTGTTTGTGACATGTTTTGTGCCACAGTGACAAGACATTTTTTTTTAACCACACAAATAGTGAAGGGAGTTGGTCATTGATAGAGTTGATCATCTTAAACTGTCAAAATTTACCCCCCCCCCCAAAAAAAAGCAAACAAAAAAAACAAGCAAGAAAAAAAAAAACAAGTTGTTTACAGGTACCTCTTGCCATAGTTTTAATATCCAGCTGTGTGCCGCTCCTCTTTCATACTTAAAAGTATAAACGCTTCAGCAAAAGATACACTGGTGCAACTTTGTCTCTCCCCTGTCCTCCAGATCCATTTTAGAAATAGAGACAGCCTTCGGCCTGACATACTGACATTTAATTTTGGGCCACAGGCAGGAGGACAGCGGAGACGAGGAAACTCAAATTAGAGAATGAGAAAAGTCTGTCAGGATTGTTGTTTTCATCACTTTGTGGATTTGCATCCTGTGCAGTCTATGCCATGAAAGAATTAAGGCTGTGTATTTACTCTTCCATTTTCCACTGGACTCTCATTTTTTCATTCCTGTTTCATTTTTCTGCCCTTTGGACTTTGGCTATGTCCACATGTACACAGGTATTTTTTTTTAAGGGGATTTTTCCAAATTTGTTTTGAAAAATATCTCTGTCCACATGAAAACACAAAAAAATTATTTCAGGTGTTGTCAAGCGCATGCCAGAGCAGCAAGTGGTGATAAAACCCTAACCGTGAAGAAATATTGGCCAATCAAAAAAGCCCGCAAACACTAACGCAGCGCACAGTCTGACATCAAAAACATCAAAACACTTTTGATGTTGCGAGACAGAATCTCCGTTTTCCTTGTCCACATGTAACCGCAGAAATGGAGTTTTTGAAAATCTTCACCCTGGCAAGAATTTTTCAAAAACTCAGCTTTTAGCGATCCACAATGCCGCTTGAGATGAAAACAACAGTGTAGTATTTGCCAGAGGGGGAAGACATGCTCGTTGTAAGAATGTTTGAGACGATTTAAGAGGAGGATTTTTTTTTTTGGGGACTTGTTTGTCTTCATTGTAATTTGATGGATTTAATTTTGCAAGATTTATCTCTGTGTTTACTGTCTGAGCCTGCAGTTGCCTCTGATTGCTGATTACTTTGTAGTCACCAAGAAGAGCGTTTAAACGAAGCGCATTGAAACTGAGCTGTTTTTTCCCCAAAAGACCTGAAAGCTCTGTTTCCTATATTCTGTGTCCCTGCAGTAAACACAATTTGGAAATTACATCAGAACCCAGATTGTCATTTGTGAAACACAAGGAAGGCATGCTGGTAAATAAACAGCTTTAGCTAAAGTTGACTTTGTTTTATGAAGTTCACTGAACTCCGGTTCTCTGTGTTTGTGTTGCCCATGGCTCTCCTTCACACAGTTGCCTCCGAGTGCAAATGTCACTGCATGTAAACAGTGCAAGCTGCTGATTTCCATCGATGTTTGTTGCAGTACAGCAGAACTTCTGTCCTTATTGACAGTTGAGTGTTATGAATAGTGTGTTATTAATGCTAATTCTCCCTCCAGAGCTAGTCTTGTGTGTCTGTAGTTTTCCCTAGGTTTGAAGTAGAGCTCTTATCTCAAAGTAGTGATTTATTAAATTGGGCTTAATCATTGGAAGCTAAGAAATGTTCTAAACACTTCACTAATGTGCAGATGTGATGCAATAAAACAACTATACTGTAGTATGACAAGTACTATGTTTGAGTTCTTGTCTACCTGCTTACATGGTGGCCATAGTTACTGGTATTTGATAATTACACTTGGTTATTTTGAAATGTAATTCAAAGTATTCAGGTTTTTATCATGTTATAGCGCAGGCTGTATATCAGCCTTTATCTATAACACCTCTTTTTATTATTTATTTATTTTTTTGTCTGGCACATATATAGTGAAGATAATGTTAGTTTTATCATTTAGGTCAGTGTTGGACCTGACCATTCCTGTGTCTAAATATTTAGTAACAGCTTAACTGTGCATGAGGATTAGTTTTTAATGGTGCAAGCACCTTTAGTTTGGTGACTTTTAGGAAACTCTTTGAGTCAGTGCTGGAGATTCTACTTAGCTGCTGATCTGGTGTTATGATTATTTTTAAAAAATGGGCTAATTGAATTTGAAAATAATAACCTTTCTATAGCTGTGACCATCTAGATGGCAGCAGTTCAGGTGGATGATACCAGATGAAGGAATTCCCACCACCCAAATCATTAAAGTTGGCTCGGTCCAAACTACCTGGTCATTCAGTCAGTTCAGCTTTGACACTGTGACACAAAATCCTGCTGAAAGCTGAATCTGGTAATAAGTACACACTATGATGTTTGTATGGTGTTACTATGTTGCTTTCGGTTTTTGTTTGTTTGTCAGACAATGCAGACTGAGGTGGGTGGTTCATATCTGAGCTAATGAATTTTAAACAACAGTTACTTTAACTAAATTCCAAGCCAATTTGTCAGTAAATCAGCCAGATATAGTTTCCACTTATTCTTTACTTTTTGTTTCAAAGAACAAATACCTTTATGTAAATCAATATGTTTGTACTGATTTAAATGTTTTTGCATGGGTTATTGCCATGAAGCAGAACAATCACAGTTGTTGTAATGTGTAGTTACTTTTCTGGACTTTTCTGGACTTGTGAACATCAACACAGAATTGCAAATATTGACTTGTCAGTGCTTTTCTAATCCAAACAGCTGCACTGATCAGTTGATGAAATGATGTCATCCTGTGACTGGATAAGAAACCTGGTATGGTGCATCCACTTGTTTAAAGTTCCTTGAACAAAAACATGAAATAAACCAGTAATGGAGATGACAATGTGCAGGAAAATATTGTTTTTGATAGTCCAACCTGGCTTTCAGTTTATCTTAATTTATTTTTGGTTACAAACAGAACAGAATCAAACTGACTCTGTTCATAATTTTTATGTAGAGAATTTATAGAATAAGAATAAGATTGCAAATACAAGCAGCAGAAATGAGCTTCCTCCAAAGGGTGGCTGGCCTCTCCCTTAGAGATAGGGTGAGGAGTGCGGCCATTTGGGAGGGGCTCAAAGTAGAGTCACTGCTCTTCTACATCGTGAGGAGCCAGTTGAGGTGGTTCGGGCATCTGACTCCTGGGCGCCTCTTGGGTGAGGTGTTCCGGGCATGTCCCGGGGTAGACCCAGGACATGCTAGAGAGATTATATCTCTCAGCTGGCCTAGGAACACCTTGGGATCCCTCTGGATGAGCTGGTAGAAGTGGCTGGGGAGAGGGAAGTCTGAACTTCTCTGCTTAGGCTGCTGCCCCCACGACCTGGCCCCAGATAAGCGGAAGAAAATGGATGGATGGATAGTTTTGGTTATTGTGCCACCAAACGAAATTTGGTTAATAAATATCATACTTATGCAGGACATTTTCAGTTTAACACAACATCAGGCGTTCTTAATGAAGAGTATAGAGTGACTTTTTTATGCTAAGTACAGAGAAGGGTTCAGTCTGAATTACTGCTTTTATGAAACCCTGTATTAGACCTGATAATATACTATGGCTAAGTATTTAATTTCCTTACAACTTGTAAAATATATATATATATAAAAATGTGTAGTGCTTTTACATGAATCCTTTCAGTAATCTGTTACACTTTTGGACTTGTTAATCCTCTCTATCTCACTGTTGGACTTTATCTGTCCCTTGCAATTCCCAGTTGCAGCAACAAAGACTCATTTTTTTCGCCCTCTAGACCTCTAATCGGTCAATTTACCAGATAAAACTGGGAGTCGGAAACAAGGAAAATTAAGGCTGCAGTCTTCCGAGCTGCTGCTCGGCCTATAACTTGCTTTGTTGGCTTCAGAACAAAATGTCTTTGAAGGCAGTCGCTTGTAGCACTGTTCTCTACTACTGAGCTGTTAAAAATTGCTGCAGTGGAGGGACATTTCTGTTCCAAATAGAAATAGGCCAGAAATTGAGTTTTGAAAGCTACTTTGTGAAGCAACTGCTGACTCATTGGTATTGATCAATAACCCTAACAATCCCCTGGAGATACAATGAGACAATGTCCAAATTTATACCGTGATTTGTAATTTCTATGGCGGGCTAGTAATTGCTTATTTAGCAGGAAATATAAACGGGGGGAGTTGATTGAAGGGGCAGTGATGTACAAGATGTAATCCAGATAAAACTTGATTTAGTTTCATATCGATATCCAGCTAAAGTGTTTTCAGAAAAAAACCCCAGTAATAACAGTGAGTTATTATAAATGCAGTACATGCATTAAATGACTACTTGAACACGGTGTCATATCAATATATACAATATGTACTTTCACTGTAATGGGAACCAGATATGCCTGCATCCTGTTATTCATGAGAAGTGATTAAAAACTATATCAGCCTCTTTAAGGACCAAATCCATGTTCAGACCATTGTGCAAAAATCCTTTATTTTTGCTAGTACAGGCAATACATTTCCTATCTCCAGTGACTAAATCCAGTCCACTCACTATGATTCATGGCATCTCTGAGCAGCTGACAGAAATCATATTTGAGGGAGCCTGTAATCATGGATAAAGTCTGCACTCATAAAAAGTTTATTCATTAACAGATTACTAAATAAGGAAAAAAACCCATATCAATATTACGCGAAGATGTCAAATTTTTTTTAAGTCTTTGCATTCCTTTCTGTAACACGAGGAAAGTGTGCGATAGGAGCTCTAACAGCACAGTGATTGTTGCATTGTGCTATCTTTGAAGTAAGTGCTTCTGACAAGAAAAGCACATGTCAGAAGTTCAAACAACAGTTATATAACTGAAAAAGAAAGTGAGAAAGTGAAATGAAGAGGTTGAACTTAAAGAGCTTTTTTTTTTTCCTCCTTCTTTTGCTCTTCATTGTGGTAACTTGCTACAATATCTCACTGCCAAGGTCCAAATAACAGCACTGTGGACTTTGAACATGTTTTCACATAGAGACACACTTGTGAGAGACTGCAGAAAAGAGCCTCGCTGAACGGCATGTGAAGTTTGTTCTTCAAGCCGTCACTGACTGTCGGAGAAGATGAAGACAGATGTTGGAGAGTGTGCGGCAGAGATGGGCAGACTGATGACGGATGAAAGTCAGCAGCAGTTTTTCTTTGCTCTCAGTGGATCACAGTGGACTTTGTGGGGGGAAAAAAAAAAGTTTGACCTTTTCCGTCTCTTAATGCATGCATGGATAAATAATTATTCAAGCTATAATGTTTGAGAAATAGAGTACCATTAAAATAGAAATCTGTTTAGAATAAATCGCTGTGAATCAATAGCGCTGTTGCTTCAAATATTAAATTTTCATATTTCTTCACCAGTTTTTCCTCACTCCTGTGCCCTTTTGTTTAAGATCCTATGCGGGTCTTCTAAATCCTCCCTCGCCATCTGTTTTATTTACTTCCATCCATCACTAACTCTTGGATAAACACTAATTCTAGTCCATTTGAGAGATTAATGTTTTGACTGATAACATATTTTGCAGAGCTTAAATCATTCTCTCAGATTTGTAGAAAAACATTTTTTTTTTTTGGAAACACAACTGAAGCCTTGCCAACTAAAATGAATGTGTCTGTAATTCTTAGCTGATTTGTAAAGCGGCATCATTTAATGCGTTCATTACTTCCAGAACAATCACTTTGTTCTTCCTTAGCCTTATGCTGGATTTGAACCTGAACCACTTGATCTTTTGGAAGTCACTGTGCCCCAGTTTCTCTGGGAAATATTTTTACTTAATGCTGCCTCTAAACAAAATTGCAGTCTTGCTGCCTCTTAAATGTACCTTCACTTCAGAGCTACAGGAGTTGTAATTTTTTTTTCCACTATTCATTTTTTCCCCCCAAGAATAAAGTAATTTTGAGCAAAAGTGGCGACACATTACCCACCCTTGTTTGAGATGAACAAAGTGATGACTAACAAATTGTGTGTCATGCCTAGCAAAGTGAAACATACGTTTTTACACTTTTGTTGATGTTAGAGCTCAGCTGCTTCCAGCAATGTTTGTTCTGTACATCGCTACTGCAATATATTTATGTAAGTGAAATGTCTTGTTCTTGTATATTTGTTCTACCGTTCCCTATGAAATAATATGCATCTCAAATATTACAAAGGTTTCTGAAATACAAAGAAATCTGTCATCTAATTTTGAATAATGAACCGGAGTTTTGCATGAAGCCAGGCTGTGCAGAATACTTAAGACTAGTGGAGGCAATATACGGAGTGATTTTATGAAATCATTTTTATAGGGAGCCACAACTTCAAATGCAGTGTCAGCATATTACACTAATGGTGACTTAAATGTGAGCATCAATTAAACTATATTTTGAAAATTTCTGGTGATCCCGGTCAAATTGTGCATCTGAGACGTTTTCTTTTAACTTTAATCAGAAGATCTGAGCCGTCACTTTTCAGAACAGGTTTAATTCTTCTGGTCATTTTGAATTCTCAAAAGTTAAGTGAGCTTAAAAAGAGGAAATCTGTTTTCCAGGTCACATTCACTGAAGTGGATTTCAGGCTGAAATGGCAAGATGGACTAATTACTGCAAAACGATTGTCACAGGGATCCTAATGCTTTTTGCGCTCTGATGAAAGGTTTCATTTGTGTCTGTGTGTGTGTGTGTGTTTGTTTTTGTTTTGAAGCAGTTCCATGAAACAAAAAATAATTGCATAGACTAAGTTCTCAGAATATGAATGTTTTTTGTTATTATAAATGTCCTCGCTCTGCTCATTAATTAAGCTGACATTTGGGGTTGATTTGCTGCAGCAGATAAAAATGAAATCTTCCAGTTCTTTCTAAATAAGTTCCCAATTGCTGTTTCATTTCCCATTCATTTTGACTGTTTCAGCAGTCTCTTTTTTTCTGGGTTGGGTTGCCTAGACACTGTATGAGCAGATTACACTCGACTTGATCAAGAAACGACACATTTAACATTTCCATGGAAATGCAAGTCTGCCAGTACAGGATGATATTTTTGTTCAGTTCTACAAGAATCATTTCTTTTCATTAAAACTTAATGTTTTCTAGTGAATTGCATCCAAATGTGCACCATAACCCTCCTGCCTCTGAAGCTTTGACTTAAATAATTCCTAATACAAATAAAATTGACAATTTATTGTGATATGATTGTGGCATGTTGTTAAAATGACTTGCTAGCTTTTGTCTCTTGGGGTCTTAATGCCATGTGAGCTAATTAAACACGACGACAAAATAACACAAACGCACCCTAATCTTATTTTACGCACCACGTAAGCATTTATACTAAATAGCTGGTGGAAATGTGTGGACCAGAATGAGCTTCTCTCCGGCATTTCTCCATTAAACTAATGACATCATTTTCAATAATGGTGACGTGAGGACACACAGGACATCAGTGCGAGGACTGTCTGCTGTGCTGATACAGAGTGTGAGAGGAACATAATTTATTTGTGTCATGCCTTTCGAAATGTCACCTATAATCTCTGTTTACTACAAAGACAGAAATATAATACACTGACTCAGTGGAAAGGATTTGCAGACTTCAATGTTTCTGCAGCTCATTAGTCTCACTTTGTGGTTTTTATGTATGGACGACAGAGGCACAAACGGTATGACGAGCAGCGTACTTTATATGTGGGAGCTTGTGAGTGTATGGTAACTTTTTTTTTTTTTTTTTTAACATATTTATTTTTTTAAGCGTTATCTGTCTGAGTTCTGTCTGTTTTTTGTAATGCATGTACTTACTGCCCCTTTAACTACTATTCTTGCCACAAAAGCTCACTTTAACACCTGTCTTTGAATGGAACTGTGGGGTTTAATGGAGAAAACATCCTACAAGGAAATGTTAGTAGATTTTTTTTTTATTATTTAGGATAAAGGTGGTAAACAGAGGGGGTTGAGGTAGGAAAAGCGATAGTTAATAAAACCACAACAACAACAAAACCATCTGAACAACCTAAATTTCAGGAGAAGTTTTTTGGGGGGAGGAGAATTAGCTCCTTACAGTTCAAAGCACGCTCTTCTACCTCCTGCTGCTGCCTGGCAGTCTGTCAAGGTGTGCATTGAATGGAGGAGAACATTCATGAGCAGAATGAATAGAAATGTGACGTATGTGTTTGCCCTAAACATGAAGGCCAAATGTTGAGAAGCTTGAGGCCAATTTGAGCTTCTTTTCAGGTTTTTTTCCCCACTTGTCTGTCACCTGCTGTGATAAGGCAGCAGTTTCACTCCTTCAGCAGCGTCTCCTCTCTGTGTGTGCAGAACTTGAACATCTCTGACTACTTTGCCACACTCTTGCAGGCTTTATTTGCCTGTTCCACTGTCATGTTGAGAATGTGATTACCTCATTTTTTTTTCCTTTCCATACATCACCAGCGTAGAACATCAGGCATGTTTCCATGTCTGCTTAAATGTCAGGACCTGTTATAGTGACTATATGAAAATGGTTATGCGTGATGGATGAGTGGAAGGTCACTGCTTTGATGAAAGCACTGTCCTTCTGGCAGACTGTGACTGTTTAATGTCATCCAGGGAGTGTAAATAGACAGATCTGCATTTGAGAACATGCGAATGGATGTTTGTGTGTACTGTGGCACTAGCAATCACATGTTCAAGTCACATGGTGAGTTCAGCACTCTGACATTCTTTGCTCAATTCAAACCATCAAAGACATCTAAACATCTATTAAGTTACTTCACAGATGGACAATTCTCATTTTAATTTTTAATTCTTCATATTAGCATTTAAACTGAATTAAACCAAAATGAAATTCATTTTCTTGTCGTAAGGTGGCATTTATTTTTGTGTCCTGCAGAGATTGTGGTGTGATGTGCATGTAGTAACCTGTTGGATGTGCTTGGGGAAAGAGAGGCTTTCAGTATAGCTGGGAGTTAAATTACTCTTTAATATTTAATTAGCGTAGTGCTGATCACATCATGTGGACAGAGGCGACTTGATTTTAATTTTAATTTCCTTGTTTTCTATTGCACTTTTGGTTCTGACAGTAGTTAGCTAACACAATCAAATATACAGTGGCTTGCAAAAGTATTCATACCCCTTGAACTTTTCCATATTTTGTCATATCACAACCACAAACATAAATATATTTCATTTGAATTTAATGTGAAAGACCAACACAAAGTGGTACACAATTGTGAAGTGGAAAGAAAATTATACATGATTCAAAATATTTTTTACAAATAAAAACTGAAAAGTGCGGTGTGCAAAAGTATTGAGCCCCCCTGAGTCAATACTTTATGGAACCACCTTTTGCTGCAATTACAGCTGCAAGTCTTTTAGGGTATGTCTCCACCAGCTTTGCACATCTAGTGACTGAAATTTTTGCCCATTCTTCTTTGCAAAAAAGCTCAAGCTCAGTCAGATTAGACGGAGAGCGAACAGCAGTTTTCAGATCTTGCCACAAATTCTCGATTGGGTTTAGGTCTGGACTTTGACTGGGCCGTTCTAACACATGAATATGTTTGGTTTGAAATCATTTCATTGTAGCCCTGGCTTTATGTTTAGGGTCGTTGTCCTGCTGGAAGGTGAACCTCCGCCCCAGTCTCAAGTCTTTTGCAGACTCCAACAGATTTTATTCCAAGATTGCCCTGTATTTGGCTCCATCCATCTTCCCATCAACTCTGACCAACTTCCCTGTCCCTGCTGAAGAGAAGCAGCCCCAGAGCATGATGCTGCCACCACCATATTTGACAGTGGGGATGGTGTGTTTAGAGTGATGTGCAGTGCACGACTAATAGTTGTCCTGTGGACAGATTCCCCCACCTGAGCTGTGGATCTCTGCATTTCGTCCAGAGTCACCATGGGCCTCTTGGCTGCATCTCTGATCAGTGCTCTCCTTGTTCGGCTTGTAAGTTTAGGTAGACGGCCTTGTCTTGGTAGGTTTACAGTTGTGCCATACTCTTTCCATTTCCGTATAATGGATTGAACAGTGCTCCATGAGATGTTCAAAGCTTGGGAAATCTTTTTATAGCCTAAGCCTGCTTTAAACTTCTCCACAACCTTCTTCCTGACCTGTCTGCTGTGTTCTTTGGACTTCATGATGCTGTTTACTCCCCAATATTCTCTTAACCAACCTCTGAGGCCGTCACGGAGCAGCTGTATTTGTACTGAGATTAGATTACACACAGGTGGACTCTTTTTAGTCATTAGCAGTCATCAGGCATCTTCTGAATGCAATTGTTTGCACTCAGAGAAAAGGGGGCTGAATACTTTTGCACACCACACTTTTCAGTTTTTTATTTGTAAAACATGTTTTGAATCATGTATAATTTTCTTTCCACTTCACAACTGTATACCACTTTGTGTTGGTCTTTCACATTAAATTCCAGTGAAATATATAAAAGTTCAAAGGGTATGAATACTATGGCAAGCCACTGTAGAACTACTAGTACCAACCAACCATGTCATATTCTGTACTCTGATGGGATGGGATTACATATGCTCTGAAAACTGTAACTTAAAACACTCATATTTTTAAGTCCAGCTTTATGTAGAATGTTAAATCTGTGGCAGTTTTTTTTTTTTCTGAGTGGGGCTCCATGGTTCAAACTGGGCTTGATATATGTATTGTCTCATGTCCACTTTCAAAATAATGGAAGGTGTGATCAAAAAGTTCAAAGAATATATCCATAAACTCAAAAACCTTATCTGATTTCAATTTGGTCATCTTCCATTCAAGCTCATCTTCATGTCAAGACAGCTGTTCCAGTCCTACTTCTGGTTTGGTCTGTGGAACTCTCCGTTTGACTATTGCAGTGTACCTTAAACCTCAGATTTGCTTCCCTGCTACTTTGTCCACTTCCTAAAAATATCAGCCCTGATCAAAATGGTCCAGAGGTGCAAGAGAAGATGACCTTGAAATTGAGATCAGGCACATTTAATCAGTAGGTACTGTGCAGCAGAGTGGTTGAAAGTAGCTCTTTGAGTCAGACGAGTAAAGGGATCACCACCATTGTTAAGATCCAATATTCTGTAAAAATCAGTGTTTGGTTTGTGTCATCCATCTTGAAGAAATGAAAAGTGAAAATGATCCAATTGAGATGCTAAAAGAGTCACAATCCATGCAGTGCTGGCTGGAGATATTTCACCTGAAAGCCAAATGTGGTTAGAATTCATGCTCCATAAAAAGAATACATTAGTAAAACTTTCATCACCATCTCTCCAATATTTAAAAATGGTCTTTTTAGAGTCTTGACAGAGTGGTGAAACAACCTACACTGTTACTGAAATGCAATATATTTGCCAGTACTTGGGTGATTGTAATGATTTGTAACTAGAGCTCACTGTTAACAGCCTCATTTGACCACCAAAGCTGCTGTGGCTTTAATTAATATGACAGTTGTTCACTCAGTCTGTGGGTCAGGCCAACAGTTTGCTAAAGAGCTGACTTTATAAAAAAAAAAAAAAAAAAACCCCAACTACTGGTTTAGTGTTTAATTTGGCGCGAGCATGCGAGACTCCCATATAATTAATCCAGATGACAGAGAAGTCAAAATTTCTATGTTCCTGAATTTCTTAATTTGACCAAATCTTTTAAAAGGCATGGCCAGATTCCCATCAGTTGTGGCTGCTATATTGGCTAAACTGTTTTTTACTTTAATATCACTCTGTCTTTCTATCTTGTATGGAGCACAGTAAAATTCAGCCATTCCAGACTTCTGGTCTAGGCATGCAGTGCATGAGATTTCATCCAAGTCTTCTGTCACATTTTTCATTTTCTTTTCATTTCTCTCCCATTTGGTTTTGTGTTCACAACAACTTTTTACTTCATTTTATCAATGGCTGCCTGCCAGTTTTAAGCTGCCGAAGTATATTTTTCAATTTTCGTTCCCTTGGTTTCATCCATATTTATGTTCCCTCTTGACTAACTGACTGATGAGGTGTGAGGACAGTAGAATGCAAGTTCCTGTCAACAACGGCATAGAATTTGTTGACTTCCACACAAACTAATTTAAATCTGCATGTGACAGTTTGTTGTTTTGCTTGCAATCAGGGTAAATGTGTGTGGTTGTCCATAAGATGCATTATATAGCAATTAGGCTAATTGCAATTTAATAAATTCTAAATATGCACGTAGACTACAAAGAATATTATAAAACTACACACAGCTTTGGACTCAGTCTGTAAGGACAAAGTCGTTAGGTTTGAATAAAGGAAGGATTACAAGCTATATTTGATAGATTAACATACACTATATTGCCAGAAGTATTCACTCACCCATCCAAATGACTGAATTACTTCCATGGCCACAGGTGTATTAAATCAAGCACCTAGGCATACAGACTACTTCTACATGTAAAATGACACACAGTGTGCAGAGGTCACAATCTTTCTGCAGAGTCAGTCGCTACAGACTTCCAAACTTCATGGGCTTCAGATTAGTTCAAGAACAGTGCATGGAGAGCTTCATGGAATGGGTTTCCATGGCTGAGCAGCTGCATCCAAGTATTACATCACCAAGCATAATGCAAAGCGTTGGATCCAGTGGTGTAAATCACTCCACCACTGGACTCTACAGCAGTGAAGAAGTGTTCTCTGGAATGACAATCCAACTGACACTTCTGGGTTTGGCCAGGTTGACCTGGTTGCCAGGAGAACTTGTCCGACTGCATTGTGCCAAGTGTAAAGTTTGGTGGAGGGGGGGGATTATGGCGTGGGTTGTTTTTAGGCTTGGCCTCTTAGTTCCAGTGAAAGGAACTCTTAATGCTTCAGCATACCAAGACATTTTGGACAATTTCATGCTCCCAGCTTTGTGGGAACAGTTTGGGGATGGCCCCTTCCTGTTTCAACACAAAGCAAGGTCCATAAAGACATGGATGAGAGAGTTTAGTGTGGAAGAACTTGACTGGGCTGCACAGAGTCCTGACATCAACCCACAGAACACCTTTAGGATGAATTAGATCGGCAACAGCAAGCCAGGCCAGATGCTATTCAAGTAAATATACCTAAGAGAATAACAAATGGGATGAATTAGAGTGGAAACTGCAAGCCAAGCCTTCCCGTCCAACATCAGTGTCTGACCTCATGGTTGCACTTCTGGTAGAATGGTCAAAAATTCCCATAATCACTCCTAAATTTTATGGAAAGCCTTTCCAGAAGAGTTGAAGCTGTTGTAGCTGCAAAGGTGGGCAGACATCATATTAAACCTTATGGATTAAGAATGGGATGTGCATGAAGGCAGATGAGCAAATAGTTTTGCCAATGTAAGTGCACCAGTAGTCAATAAAATTATGAGCCTAATAAGGTGATTTATCCTTAAACAACTGTATATTGAACAATGGAGACTCCACGCATTCAGGAGAAAGTAATACTTTATTCTGGTTTAATCTTAGAAACACTCTGAAACAACTGTGAAAATAATAGCTGACATAAAGCCTCCAGCTTGTGATGCACAGGCAGACAACTCAGACCTTTACAGGCAAACTGAGGTCCCCAGCTGTGGCAGAAAACTGAGTGTCGACAGCTTCTTTGATGGCTGTTTCACGTTTTGACAGGGTGTATGACTCAGATCAGAACAGAAAAGATTATTGCATCAAATGGTTATACATCTCTAGTAAATGGTATGTTAAAAAAAAGAGCACAAGCAGAAGACTGAGAGTGTTATTTTGCTGGCTGCTGCCAGATTTTTCTGAACTCCGGCTGGGGGCTGAAGCTATTACTGAGAGCTCCAGTGACACATTTGACTGATCATTATAAAGCACAGCCATCCTCCACAGCGTGATGCTGCTACCCTTCTATGTCTCATGAAGATTAATAATGCAATAGTAAGAAGAGCCATGATCTCTCATTAGTGCACGTATGCATGCATATGCATTGCAAACAGAGCTGTGGAAGTTTTAATAGTGAATTAATCTATGGATAATTGCACTAGTTGTCTGGGTCATTAGTAGTCCTCCAGCCTGTCTCATTAATGGTGTGCAAAAATTATGCCTGTACAATGATAATGTCTCTCTTTGTTAAATCTCTCTAAAACCACTTGTACTTGGTATATAGAATTGCGCACAAAACCACTTGTGTGACAACTTTACAGTCTCTAATGTTGTAATTGGTGCTGTTTGGCAATGTATTTAATGCAGTGATAAATTGATGAATCTTAATTAAATGTTAAATAAATCATCAAAGCAGTAATGAAGGCATTTATAATATCAGATGTAATCTTTTTGTGCAGCACTACTTGAGGAATACAAGGAGTTGGCTAAATCTACAGAAATGTGCGGCATCCACAGAGGTCGGAAAAGGCTCAGTGCTGTTTTAACAGTAATGACACAACTTAATTGCTGTGATAAGCAGGGGCACAAATTAATTTATACTCCAGAGCAACTGCACTGCCCAATCTGCTGCCTCACTATAACCATTTTCCTAGTTTGACACATGCATTTCACTTTTTTTTTTTTTTTTTTTTTTTGTTTGTTTTGATGTGCAAATGCACAGAGGGGGAACAAAGGTGGATTGCAGTGTGGGAGCTTCCAGGAAAATTATGATCCCAATATCAATATATGACATTCTGTGCTGTCAGTTTTTTAATCATCATGATTCATGGGTTTTAACCATCAGGACTTAATCTTTGGTCACGATCATAATGTGGGTTTACCAAGCACCAGTTCAAAGCTTTGGTGACCTACATCATTTTAGGAGAAAATTATCTCAGTGTGACTGCTTCTGTGACCCATACCCACAAATTAAATAATTTTAATAAAGCAAGAAAAATGTCTGCAGTGCCGGAGACACCGAACATTTTAGTCATTGCTATAGTAGGTGGCTACTGAGGCAACCTTCAAAAAATGGTGCAAGTTGGGGCTTTGACCCAGAACGGGGGTGCTCTAGGCAGAAGGAGGTAGTGGATGTGTATTTTAAATTGACTGTGAAAATGCCATTTTTGGTCATGTGTTGAGTTTTCAAGCACATGTATTATCTGCTGGGAACCTTGTGAAAAAAAATCAGACTTGCTATTGTTTAGCACTTGTTTCTCCTGCTGCAGGGGATCAGGCCTTTTTGAACTGTAAATACAGATTTCCCTTTATAATCAGGGTTAGTTTGTAAGCCAAGGCGTCAGTGCTGAATGCTTCATCTCTGCAACCCATGCAGTCACAGCTTCCTAATTCAAATCTCATACACAATAGCCAACAAGAAATCCTTGGCATCTCACCTGGTGCCACTTCGGTCATAGTATTTCAACCCAGTAAGGTGCTTTTCAAATTTTTACCTCTTGCAGTTCTGCTGGCGACCTTTCTCGTCTTCTTTCTCGCCCTCTTTCTTCTCTGTAAGTGACTAGAACAGCAATGTTGCAACAATTGGTCAAGCTGATACCGCTGCCATTAATTCTGCAGACAGGTCGAACTCCCTGTCTGTTCACTTATTGATCAGTTTTGTGTGGATAAAAAAATGAAAATAGTGCAGGTTCAGGTTACTTGATTTGTGCCCATAGCTAGATTTAGTCTGCGGTGAGTGAGTCATCCATCCTCACATGCACATTTTCAAAGCAAACAGAGACAGCAGATTAGTGTGGTGTTAATTAAACTGTTTTATTAAATAGAACAGGAAAACAGACGGGTCAAGAGTCAGATGGGGAGGTGAACGGCGAAGGAAGATTACTTGATGGAGAACGTGGCTGTAGAAAAGCAAATGACATAAAGTAGGTAGCTACGCTTGCAATTGCAAGGTGATGTGAAGCAGAGAGACAACACTGGCACAAGAAATTCAGATCATGATTCTGCTTGCAAAAACTGTCAGACATGACAGGTTTAAAAAAAATAAAAATAAATTCAATTGAGTTTAATTCAGTTTTATTTACATAGTGCCAAATCACAACAGCAGTCACCTCAAGGCACTTTATATAGTAAGGTAAAGACCCTACAATATTAGGGAGAAAGCCCTAACTATCAGACGACCCCCCTATGAGCAAACGCGTGGCAACACTGGGAAGGAAAATCTCCCTTTTAACAGGAAGAAACCTCCAGCAGAACCAGGCTCAGGGAGGGAGGGGCAGTCATCTGCTGTGACCGGTTGGTCGTCAGGGGAAAGAAGTTTAACAATAACGAATGATAAAGTGCAGAGTGGTGTATAAACAGAGTGAAAAGAGGTGAGTGAAGAAGAAATGCTCAGTGCGTCATGGGAAGCCCCCCACTAGCCTAGGCCTATTGCAGTGTAACTAAGGGAGGGTTCAGGGTCACCTGATCCAGTCCTAGCTCTATAAGCTTGATCAAAAAGGAAAATTTTAAGCCTAATTTTAAAAATAGAGAGGGTGTCTGTCTCCCGAATCCAAACTGGGAGCTGGTTCCACAGAAGAGGCGCCTGAAAGCTGAAGGCTCTGCCTCCCATTCTACTTTTAAATACCTTAGGAACCACAAGTAAGCCTGCAGTCTGAGAGCGAAGCGCTCCATTGGCATGATATGGTACTATGAGGTCTTTAAAATAAGATGGGACTGATTATTCAAGACCTTGGATGTGAGGAGACAGATTTTCAGTTTGATTCTGGATATAACAGGAAGCCAATAAAGAGAAGCCAAAATGTGAGAAATCTCAAAGAAAGAAAGAAAGAAAGAAAGAATACAAAACTTGAAAATAGTAAGATTGAGATAACTGAGAGGAGAGACAATGCTGCTGATGCTAATGGTGAGTAGGGAGTAATACCCACATACAGGAAAACCAACAGAAATAAGCAGGAGAGAAACAAACACAGAAGAAGAGCAAACTTTGTGTGTGTGCTTGTGCCTGTGGGGCCAGCCTTACTATCACAGTGAGATACATGGCTGTAGATGTTGATTTGGCATCCTTCCGGGAAGCCTAAGAATTTAATGGTATTATGATTTGGATCAATTATTAATATTTATAATTTATTTTAATTAGCTATGGTGCTCACAGCACCCATGTTTGAAAGTAAATGAGCTTATCTTAAAAAAATTCTGAAGGCCTAGTGAAATTAGACCCTTTCTATCTCAGTATAGACTCATAATTACACACCCAAAAGAAACAGACACACGGTTTGAGTAGGAATTTATTTTGGAAGTGCTGCCTTTTACTTCCCTTGTTGACTGCAAACATTACAGAGCTATAATAAACACTGAGGTGAGGCTGGCATCTTTAGCAGTCCCTGTGCAGCACTTGCTGTCAGCAGGCAGAGTGTGTTGAAATGAGACTCTGGGGGATCTGGGTGGATCAGTGCAACTGCAGGATATCAGTCACACTGGAATCAGCAGCACATTCCCTGTCCGGTGCCTCCAGCCTGTCAAGGTGTCTGTGCTCCTAATGCCTGACTTCAAATACAGCTCTTATGGGCCCAAATGCAGCAGGGAAAGCCTCGGCTTGACTCATTTTCTCTCAAACCGTGCTGCTGTGTGAGGATTTAGCATTTTTTTTTTTTTTTGTTTTTGTTTTTTTGTGAGGCAACGGTGAGAAAAGAAAGCTGTCTTTGGAAAAGGTGATGGTTGTAGTGTGCAATGGCTTAGTGTGTTTTTGTGCATCTCACACAACCATATAATCGCGGCATGATAACAACTTTTATCTTGTGGGTTAAATGCATTAAGGATGTGTGAAGCATTCCTGGTTGCTCTGCAGTGGGTGCAGATAGTCATTTCTATTAACTCCAAGCTTTATCTCTCTTAAGAGAACAGGAGGGTTGGCGCAAAAGCAAATTTTTAAGCAGTAAGGTCATCTTCATTTAACAGCGCTTAAATGTGCTGTCATCCTAATCTGTTGCAATCTTTTAAAGCTTCTTAATGTTAATTGGCTATCTAGATTTGTATCCCCTGTGTTCACAGGTTTAGGGGGAACTCTGTAAAAACTCAACTACATTAAGGATGACATATTTATTTTTTGCTCTTCCTGTTTTATTTACATCTCGTGAACCACCCACATTTCAGTAGTTCTGGTTCTGACCTTTAGATAAATCTTTTAAAATTATTGTTACTGTTTTCTTACACAGGGCTGAGACCTTGTCTTTTCAAAGTTTTACACTGATATTATAAATAAGAGTTCGTGTCTGGTGCTTTTTGATCTGAATTTATATAATATAATGATGTCAGTGTATAACCTTTCCGAGTTGTTTCAGCTGCTATTATATTAGCAAAAAAATAAATAAAAGAGACTAATATTCCTGAGCTTTTTCAAATGAAGGAACATTTGCTCTAAAGTAAATTAATAAAATGTATTTAATGCTTAATTTTCTGATTTTACTTTCCATACTCCCCAGTGACTGGCACTGCCAACAGTAATCAGCAGACATCAACATGAGCCCTTAAAACCACTCACAGAGCAAGCTGAATATTATATTAACTAGAAGGAATGGTTACCTTTTGATATTATAATAGACAAGTCAAATTATTGCTGCTTGAGAGAAATTAAATCACTTCTAAACTCCAGTGCTCGCCACAGTACTGTTTAAGAAGGAGCCTGGCAGGACTAAAATGTACATTATGGGTAGCTGAGCATAATCAGTCAGTACTGAAGAAAGACTTTCGCTCTTGTGATATTGTTTGAAAAAGCTTATATTGTTTGTGCAACAGACAAACACTGAGCTACATACTGATGACAAATCTGAATGCTTGACCTCTACAGTGAGGAAAATTTGCTGTTGTCCATTGGGAGGAGGTTTGTTGGTATCATTTGGGTCTATTTGAGCCCTTTAAGGATCTGTATAAGTCAATATAAAGGACTTCTTATTGATCAAATTCAATCTAGTTGAATAACTATGGGAGATTTTAGACCAAATTATCAGACAGTCAAATAATCACTCTAATAACATTTTATAAATCCAATGATTATGGCGCAGTTGTTTGTAAAGAATGTAAATGATGATCTAAGATGCTTCATCACTGAATGGATATGAGGCAATTGCTCCCCATTATGTGTGCTTATGGAGTGTTTACCGGCATCGGTGTAGATTAGCCACGGAGCTAACTATTAGCAGCAAAAACTAATTCACCAGTTCATGTAGAGACCTTATGGTGCAGTGGTGATTTTGTGCATATACCTGGCTGTAATAAGACTGGAAATCACAGTAATTTTTTGTGTATGTTGATTTCATGTATTCTGCTATAAGACATACCGTATTTTCCGGACTATAGAGCGCACCATACTATAAGCCGCACCTACAAATTTTTTGGAAAAAACTGGAAACGTACATATATAAGCCGCACCGGGCTATAAGCCGCTGGTATCTCCGCCGCTCTCGGTTTTCCACAATTACTCGGCACTCAGCAGAGGGGGACAGACAACCCCAAATTTGAGTTATAACAAGTCAATTCACCATTGATTCGTTCACGCCGAGCTTACGTGCAGCGGCTCTATTTCCCTCCTGTAGTGCCAGGTCGATAGCCCTCAACTTAAAAGCGGCATCATAGGAAGTTCTTTTTGTGGTTTCCATGATGAGGGAGTTTGAAAAAAATCTCTTTTGTGCCTGCTGCTAGCACTTGTTGGCGCTTTCTTCTTTGATTTCCAACTTTGACGTCCCATGATTCATATCCTGCTAAAGAGCCCCCTGGTGGTTAAAGAAAAATCCACAGAAACGCCGCACCGGGCTATAAGCCGCATGGTTCAAAACGTGGGAAAAAAGTAGCGGCTTATAGTCCGAAAAATACGGTATTTGTTGTTGAGTTTAAAGAGGCCAGGCCTCTCACTGTAAGGCAGTGTGCCAAATGTGTAACGATGTACTATGTCTGTATATTTGCAGGTTAGCAGACTATGTAGTAAAGATGGACTCACAAAAACACACTGGTCTTAATCGATTCTAATTCAAGTGTGAAGCATGCACAGCAGGAATTGTTTTGTTTTTGTTTTGTTCAGGTTGATGGAAGATGCTTGTACAGGGCTTTCTTTTCTTAATGCTGCAAACCGTCTTATTAATGTGGATATATTTGACATTTTATTTTGCTCCCTTTGTTTCAAACAAAGTGAAGACACTGCCTGAAATTTTAAATGACTGGCACCCTGAGACGTTTGTAATCTAAATAAAAAAGATTTTCAGTCAAATCCATTAGCTGTCCTCTCTGGACAGTCACTTTGACACACAGTTAACAGGAGTCATTAGTGTCTCTGGATGCATCTCTCTCCTTTGTGTCCTTGGGTCATTTTCTTCTTCATTTTCCTCTCTGGGCAACAAAAAAATGAGCCATAAATCCCTCATGTTTTGTGACAAAATACATTACACTGAAAAAAAGCTCACAAACCATAATCACAAACTGTCTTTAACTCTCGGATTTCACTCATCATTGCGGAAGCTGAATTGTGTTTCCCTTTACCAAAAGGTATCAGTCTACTTTATGCGCAACATATTTCTTGCCAACCAATTTGAGCTGAGACAGGCATAAGAAATGCCACACAACTAATGTGGAAAGCAATTTGGAGTTCAGTTTAACTGAATCTGAAGACACAGCAGCTGTGTCAGCTCGCCTACAGGACGCATCCTACCTGCTACAGATGTGAGAAGTAACGCAACTTATGCGTAACAACAAGATCGGGTTCCTATAATTGTAATCAGATTTTGACAATATGAACTTGGTCATGGAAAAATGCCTTTGTTGTGCTGTTATTATACATAAATACCAATACTAGAAGTTCCCTGTTTGAATAAATTGATGATAACTGGTTCCATTCACAGCTTTATAATTGAAGTGCACAGTTCAAAGCTGATTTTACACAACTGTGGTTTCGGTGCTACAAAATAATAACTGTGTAACATTCAAGATTTTTATCATGTCCTACCGTTTATCACCATTTCTCTCAAGCGTGTTGAGAAATTAGTTTGGTGCCATATGAACCCAGCAGTGCTCAGATGGTAAAATCTGGTCTGAAATGCAAAGTTTTTACAGCACTCTATGCAGTCCTATGAAAACTAATTACACCCCCAAAATTTGTTGAAATTCTTCGGTGTTCTTGTTTGCTTACAGTTTAGATTCTTGGTTTGTTATAGTTTGTGACTCATGTTATTAATTAAAGCTATTGAGTTCTTGTTTCCCTTTGTTTTTCTTGTCTTCCCCGTGTCTCTGTGTTCCTGTGTCATCGTCCCTTGTCTCGTTTACTCTATATTTAGTTGCATTCCTTGTGTTGTGTCATGTCTGCATTTGTATCGTGTTTGGTCTCTTCCTCTTTTATTTTGACAGTCTCCTGTTTCCTGTGTGTTGTGTTCAGTTTTGCTTCCTCTGTCTCATTAGTGTCATTCAGTCCACCTGTCCTTCCCAGCTGTTTCCTCTTGTCTCGTTACCTCAAGTCTGTATGTATATATCGTCTGCGTTTTCCCCTGTCCTTTGTCGTGTCGTTGTCAGTGTTTCCTACAAGCTGTGTGAATTTTTTGTGATTTTCCCATCTAGTCTTCTGGGCGTTGAGTTGTTGTCTCCAGCTCTGTCTTTGCTCCGGGATTTAGGATTTTTGTATTTTGTGTTTTTGACATTCATTGATGATTCAGCATTAAAGCTCCTTTAAGTTCAGTTTAGTCTCTTGTGTCCTGTGTTTGGGTCCAACCCTGCCTGCCGCACAGCCTCACTCATATCATGACCCAATTTGGGCCAAGCTTCAGCTGTCAGATGGCCTCATATTTGACTCTAGAATACTTTGGTATACAGAGGAGTTTATGCTTGCTTTAATGAGTGCAAGGTGCCCAAATCCTGCAGCTGCAAAGCAAACCTAAATCATCGCCTATCCACCACCAGTTGGTATGAGGTGTTTGTGCTGATATGCTGTTTGATTTTCACCAGATGTTATGCTGTGCATTATGACCAAACATCTCCAATTTGGTCTCATCTGTCTGAAGGTCACTGTTCCTGATATCTTATGGTTTGTTCAGATGTAAGTTGGCAAACCTCAACTGTACTACCATGTTTTTTTTTTGTTTTTTTTTTAGAGAGAAGCAGCTTTCTCCTGGTAACCCTTTCAAACCAGGCATACATGTTTAGATTTTTTTCCCTATTTGTGATGTCATAAAATTTATCATTTAACATGCTGAGGACTGTAGATTCTGAGATACAGCTCTTCAGTATTTTTTTTTGTAATTGCTCTGTGCATTGCACAGTCTGACCTTAGGGTGAATTTGCTGGGGCATCCACTTCTAGGAACATTGTGGCATTCAATTAACACACACCTGAATGAGCCAGACCAGGAAACTGTTAAAACTTCTGCTTTTATAGAGGTGGACACATTTGCTGATGAACAATTAATCAGTTATATTTGATTAGCAGCACCTGGCTGCTGCTTAATCCCTATAGAAGCAGTAAGGCTGCACTTAATTTTTCACAAAACAGCACTGAGTCCTGTGACAGCTTTCTTTTTCATGACTGCGTGACATTTTGTTTCGCACACTTGTTATTTGTTGATGAGGGCTAAAATATTTTTGGTGATAATGTGATGCATGTAAGAGGCAAAGCCAACGGACTAACAACAACATTTGTGTTGCACTTAATTTGCTTTGCTAAATAAAAAGTTAACAGTCATCGAAAAAAAGTAAGACTTTATGAAAATGAGCTTAGAAACAACATGGGCCTTGACAACCTCCCACTGGCACAGTGCGTGTTGCACTGCACTTCATTACCATATAGAGCCAAAGAAGATGAGAGAGACTTATTTGCGCTGTGTTGGAACAAACTGACACTAAAAAGAGAGAGAAAATCTATAGGCAATTTGTACAAGATTGTAGTTGCATTTGATGCCCCCCATCCTCTTTTGGAAATGACATTATGACACCAGATAAAAATAAAAATGTGGAGCTGGAAAACATGTTTTTTTTTTTTTTTTTAAACTGTAGCCATGAACTCCTTCTACAGCAGAAACTCTGCTGTGCCTGTCATTTACAAATACATTTTTCTACTGCAAAAAAAAAAAAAAAAAAACCTCTTAGAGGGGAGCAGAGTGAGGTTTCAACAGTTGTAAACAAAATGAAATGCATGATAATACTCCCAGAATATCAACAACATGTTATGTAAAAAGCATCTGAGAGTGTAGCTATCCTCTGGGCCCTGTTTCCATGAAACAAGACTCAAAGTGCAGTCAAGTGTGCACAGGGACTGATGATATGTTTTCTTTGACTGTTCAAGGTTCGATAAGGATGAATACATTAATAAACATTATCAGTAGATGTATTAAAGACTGACAACATATGTAGATGATGATGTTAAACCTTTTTTAAAAGAACCTTTCTGTATGATTGTTTGGTATTGCCCTTAAAGAGGAAATCAGAGTCAGAGCAGGTATAGTGAAATAGCAGTGTTCTTATCCAAGAATAAGAGTGGCAACCAGCATTCAGTGAACAAAAACGATCCCAAACAGTGAGTGAAAACCAGAAGCAACCTGTGTAAACAGAACTAGGGCTGTGGACAAACTGGCAAATATGAGCTGCTGGTGGACCTGCACATGTACTAGGTGACTGATAAGAGCTGCAGAGGCAAGTGATCAGTTGACTGGGGAATGGGGGAGCTGGGGACAACTGCTCGGTGGTGAGGAAAATCAGAGTCTGGAAGGACAGGAAGTATTAGAATAGGCAGGTGTGATAAGAGGCAGAGAAGCAATGAAAAATAAATGAAGGCTGCGCTTTCATCACAACAATAATAGAGTTATACTGGCACAGTTACAGCTGTAACCTGCAAAGAATTTATAATTGAATTTTTAATTTGAGTTTCTCCTTTCTGCTCATCAACAAAATTGTGGTCATCAAATTATTGTGCAGTGATAAATTCATAAGAATACACACACACACACACACACACACACACACACACACACACACACACACACACACACACACACACACACACACACACATACACACAGTCCTGAAATGACATATTGAGAAGTCCAATTAGCCATCATGTTTCCTGTTAATTATATTATAATGGCAATAATCTTGCTAATGGCAGTTCGATCCTCTTCAAAGTGCTTTATGTTTGATCTTTTTGGCCATCACTTTCTTCTCCATCTCATCCTAGTGCAAACACGGAGGCCATGAGGTTAATGGAAACTTGATGGGTTTTTTCACACTGTATAAAGCAGCTGTCCTCCTGGAAGCATGATCAGGGACAAGATGTGAGGCAGTTCTCCATGCCCACACAGCTTCCACTTTTCTAGTCGATGGCTGTAATTCTGCTGCAGAGCCAGACGTAAAGTAGTGAAAGCTGAATTTAAAGAGATCAGAAGAGAGATTGAGTGTGAACTTCTAAAGTATTTTGGCCTTCTGACAGGCTGACAGACATCACAATATGAACTCTAAACCACAGAGAAGCACTGTAGGCATTTTTTGATTTGAGCAGATTTAGAAGAAATGACAGTAAAGGCGGGCAAACTAAGAGCAAGATCGCTGGTAAAAATGTCAGCACTACTGGATGCATCTATCTGTGTTTCCGCAGCAGGACTGAAGGTACATCTGTGTCCCCACACTTTCTGAATTCCCTCTGCTCTCTGCTGGTTTTCTCCTGGCTCTGCTGGCCTGTCAGCTTCAATGAGTGTGATCTTAATGTGATCCAGCAGGGCCATAGACACACAGGCCTCTCTGAGGATGACGGGATTGGTCGAAGATTCTGGCGGTACATTCCAAGAAGGCGGACACGGGCATCCTTTTGGTCTGAAATAACACTTTGAATGTGAGGCGGATTTGATTTTTCATAGGCAGGATTAGTAGTGACATTGATGTTGTGTTAGATAGACAATCTGGGATTTAACCCAAAAGAGTCATTGAGACTGTATTGGTCACATTTTAATGCGCAGCCTTAATCGAGGCAGAGGTATCCATCAAGAGTTTATTTATATATAAAATATTTTCTGGACAAAATGTTTTTAATATTATGTTTATAGAATATATCTTTACCAACAGCCCAAATAGTATGCATTAGTTTAATTTTAAGAGCATGAATCAAAGGCATGTTATTAATTTTAAATTGAATAGAACGTACTAATAGCATTTCACACATACAAATTAATGACACATTTGCCCTCCATACCTGAGAGGCTTTGTATTGTATGTGTGCACAATTGTAAAGGCCCATAAAAATGTCACCCATTCTTGAACTCACATTTGGGCAAATTACATTTGTAGAAATATGTTGAAGAAGTAACTGTGCATACCAAGTGTCCTGTTAGCTGATGCTGGACACTGCGAATAAGGCAAAACAACCTAAGTTAAGTTTGAAACTGCCAAAGAACCGCACTAGAAATTGGCACAGTAAAGCCTGCGCACACATCATTGGCTCCTAGTTGGTGTACTAGTGCTGTGAGTAAACATTAAATCACATGCTTCAGTTTGGGCTTCTACAACTGAACTAGACCAAGCAACACTGACTTGACATTCTTGTCTTCTGTGATGTTTTGTTGAACTATAAAGGAAATAGAGGTGACAGAAGACGCAAAACTGCTTCTCTCAGCATTTGAGTTTCAATTGAAAAGAATAACCTGATTTGTTTCATCTCTGAAAGTATAATTCTGGTGTGACACGGGTCTCCCTTTAGTGATCGAGCTTTTGTGTATGTGCGCACACACATTTTCTATTTTTTTTTTTTTTTAAATCCATATAGCTGCTGTCTGTCTTCATGTTTGATCCCTTCTACCATTATCCAGGTACTTCTGTTTAAGTATTATGATTGACACTAATCAAGATGAACAGTCTCCTTTGTATAAATGTGAGAGGAGAGTTTTTTGATAAAAAGGCAATTGAATGTTATCATACTCAGAAACTCATCTGGAACCACTTTCAAATAAATATCATTAATTCTTCTCTGCCGAGGACAAACCAGCTCATTATTCTCTTAGCAGTAGATTTTAATATACCAGATGTTGCTGATTTTGACTGTAATTTCCGATTCAGTAATCAGAAACAGTCATACAGTTTGTCAGGAAAACACCTGATGCTGCAGATTGACACGACATTAAGAATGATCAGAATATTGCTCCTGATGCTACAGCTGAATAAAAAAACCTCAAACATTTATAGAAACCCTGGTGAGGATTCTCATACAACCACCCCCACTAGGGTTTAAATGGCTGGGACTCTCCACCTTTTGGTTTTAGAGCTAAAGAAACCTCTTGGATAAGAAGTGAAATGTCTTCAAATAAGAGAAGTGAAATGTCTTCAGAAGAATTTTAAAAAAGTCCTGTTGCTTTTTTTTTTTTTCTTTCTCCAAACTCTTGAGACTATCATGACCTGGATGACTGAGAATCTGCACAGCCATTCTAACCCTTTCTCTTTAGGATGTCATTATCCTAAGAAGTTTAAAGTACATGGTGACACATTAGTTTACCTTTGAATAGAAATACACTGATCCCTTTAATTAAAGTTTGAAACAAATTTTAGGCTTCTGACAGCAAAACATTTTAGGGAAATCAGAGTCTGTCACAATGAACATTTCAGCACCATGGACAGTGTCAGAAGTGGAAAAGACAGCAGTTCCAGTAGACTAATATGGGAGCGTGTTACTGCTAACTTTTAGCCTTCATTTGCTATGTACTGGCTAATCACAACAGTTCATTAAATATGAGTGGGTTTGATACAAGCCACTGTGTTTCTCACAGATTGGGATATTATTTGTAGTGGTAGCAGTGTGTTCTTTTTTTTTTCCTTGCGGGTGGTGGTGGGGATAAGCGCTGCAATCCCTTTCCTCTCCAGTCATTTTTTTCCAAAACAGCACATAAAACACCTACTGCAGATTTTGCTAAGAATCAAGCTCCAGCTTCCAGATGACATCCAGAAGTGAAAAAGGACCAGTCCATCTGAATGATACTGATAACCACCACTACAGCTACCTGGGCAGCGAGTCAACCAGCACGACGAGAAGGGCTGAGGCTAGCTACTGAAGTAGTTGAGGGCAGGGGAACTGTTAATAGTGGCATTCTTTCAAATGGATGGAAAAAAAAAAATTAAAGAATGATTTACAGTAATAAGTTGCTAAATATACTTGGACGAGAGTTACCAGAGAAGCCCGCTGACGTAAACTTTGTGGAAATACGGAGCTAATGAAAACTGCACTGTAGTCAGTTGATCACAAAAAATGTCTCATTGTTTGTAGGTATATCCATTAATTATGGATTCTGGCATTCTGTCTGCACCAGGTGCTTTTGTGAATTAGCCTGATGATGCTAGGACAGCTTATTTTAATAATGTTGTAAAAATAAATCACCAGGTGTTAAAGCAACTAAAATGTTATGGTTTTATTCACACTGCATTATTATCAATTAAGTAATAGGAAATGAAATGTATAAACAGTCTGGAGTACCCCAAGGAGGCCATCTTGGACTGTTGCTGGATGCTATTTTTTACAAATGACATGCCACTTGCCCTTAATAAGGCAAACTTATGCAGATTATTTAACAATATACATATCAGCAATCAATGGAAAAATGAGTCAAGTGGAGTTTTAAATGTAGTGTTGCAACCAGTGGTAAAATGGATAAGGAACAATAAATTGATCCTGACTGTATCTAAGACATTCACACACACACACATTCACATTCCGATGAACGCATCGGAGAGCAACTTGGGGTTTAGCATCTTGCCCAAGGATACTTTGGCATGCAGTCTGGAGCAGCCTGGGATCAAACCATCAACCTTGTGATTAGTAGGTGACCTGCAGCAAAAAGGTCCTGGGTTCAAATCCATCATCTGGATGGGGTCTTTCTGTGTTCATGTTCTCCCTCTGTTTGCATGGGTACTCCAGCTTCCTCCCACAGTCCAAAGACATTCAGTAAGTGGGGTTAGGTTAACTGGTGATTCTAAATTACTCATAGGTGTGAATGTGAGTATAAATGGTTGTCTGTCGCTCTGTGTGTGGTGACCTGTCCAAGGTGTACCTTGCCTCTCACCCTATAGTACCTGGGATAAATGGTAAATGGACTAGTTCTTATATATGTTTGCATTTGCCCATTCACACACACATTCATAATAGCACTGTTTTCTATTTCAAAGTGCTTTCTATGTAACAGTCACACATTCATACTCACATCGGAGAGCAACTCCAGATAGACTCCAGCACCCTGCAACCCTGAACTGGACAAGTGGAAGAGAATGAATATATTTGGTTCTGTACACTCTATTAGAAAGAATTTAATTTTAAATGTTTAATGAGACCAAGTCCATGAGACCAAGCTCCTGGGTATAATCTTTGACAGTAAATTAATTTGGAAAATCATATTTATAAGAGAGCTGCTAAGATTTCTGTAGTTAAGATGTGCAAAATGTGTTGACACAAACATCAAACAGTTAATTCAGGCTTTAATATTTTGTCATCTTGATTACTTCAATTCAATTCAATTTTATTTATATAGCGCCAAATCACAACAAACTGTCGCCTCAAGGCCCAGCAGGATTGTCCAGTGGTACATATTAAAACAAAGAAAACTGTCAAATTGCGTTTACGAAACTCCTAAAACAATGTCTAGTTGACAGAGCCTCGGATCACATGTAGAAACTGATAAAATAATTTTTTTTTCTATTTTTGTGTGTGTGTATATAATAATTACTAAATCCTCCCCACGAGTGTGTGTGTGCACGCACACACACACTCGTGGGGAGGATTTAGTAATTATTATATATGCCTCTGTTATGTTGTGCTGTCACAATGATTGCTGAACATGGAATACAATTTGTGGTCTAAGGAGCTGCTTTGTTAGTTTGTATGTATGTTTGAGGTATTGTTTTGTTTTTGTTAAGGTCTCTGCTCATGGTGCACTGTCACAGCGTAAAGGCTTTGTTGGATCTCAAGAAGAATAACCTCTGCATTGCTGTAGTATTGCTTTAATAAACTAAGCAGTGTCATTCACAAGCAGGGTGAGGTAACACCCAGGATTTTGTTGTAACAATGATGTTACCTGGCAACCAGTTGAGACACTGAACAGAAGTGTCGGGAGAACAGATTAAATGTTGTTTAGAACAACAGCAACAAAAGATGCAACAGAGGAGTAAGTGATCAACAAATGTAACAGCAATCATCAAACTCAAATGTAGGAAGGATGGACTGTATTGTAAGACAGAGTGTAGGGGACACAGGGGTGACAGACAGAACACTCAGTGTAGCATGATTGCAGTGCTGAGCTGGTGGAGTGGTTACCCACGGGGAACGGCAGTGTCAGGGTCTGCATTTCCTTCTTGGAAAGTCGAGACTTCCCTTAGTCTCTGTCCTGCAGGTGTGCTGCCTTATCTGTCTTGAATCTAGCTATTCCCCTTAACTGCTGTTTTTTTAATAACATTTTGGAAAGTGGAAATTGCAAACTCTTAAATTATGATCAGCTGACAGTAACTAATGAGAACTCTTGATCTGCCTAACGAAGAATCCCACTTTTGTGTCTGTACTGAAATATCAAATAAATGCCTAAAGCCCAAAAATAAATCATTTAAAAAAGGTCTAACTTGAAACTTGACTCACAAAATACATCAAAGAAGATAAAAAAAAAACCCATGTAAATTTTAAAATAAACATCCCTCTCAATGTGATTTTAAATAGAAGAAGTTTGGTAACAAGTAAACAAGTAGATCTTTTTTTCATAAAATGATCACTCGGAGAAGGTTGGACGGGACTCGCGCATAACCTGGATGTGCCTGGATGATGAACCACGAGAACAACTCTCAGCAGAACTGATCTTTCCAGCTACTGTCTTAAAATTATTCAGGGCACATGTCCACTTGTTACACCCTTGGTGGTTGTTTGCAGATATTTGTATTTCAGCCATCACAAAATTCAAACTAATGTTATGCCCTTGGACAGCTTTGAAACACTCCGTGTTCTCATGTGGAGAAGGAACTCTAAGTGGTAATCTTTGCCAAAAATAAAAAGCTTGTTTATTTCTTTTTTTTAAACCTGCAGTCTTCCTTGATCCAAAAATCTGTAGCCCACAACATAAATAAATAAATTGATACATAAAAGTGGTGCTTATCCTAAATTCCAGGAGACAGGCAGTTACTGTAGGAGAGCTGGACAGGGCCATAGAAGGGCCTTAACCCATCAATAGGACCGGTATCTGATGAGCACTGCCAGAGATCTACAAAATGACCTTCAGCAGGCCACTGGTGTGAATGTCTCTCTGACCAAACAATCAGAACCTGACTTATGAGGGTGGCCTGAGAGCTCGATGCCCTTAAAAGTTCATTTAATTTTTTTGAGCAGCGTAGTTTAAGTGCAAATCTCCAAACTCAAGATTTGGTCTCATTCAAGCTTCAGGTTAAAGCTTCTAATGAGCTGCTCCTGTCTGTAATAGTGCTGTTTTCATCCTTTCAGACCTCTGCATCGCCTTTGTTGCAGCTAACCCTGCATTCGTTAACAGTATCTCAAGAATGAGTTTGGGACACTGCCCTTAAGTGGTTTTTCATTATACTTAAAATGCATTCTCCTTTTAAGAGAATGAGAGTTTATTGCCTTTCACTTCCCCAACTATTTGTGGGGAAGGGACCAGTTTTAATGTTTTGCACATCCCTCCCATTATGCTTTATCTTCTGCAGAAAATGTTTTCTTCCAAAAGAAGATGCAAAGGTATTTGAAGGAAATTTGTGATAATGTTACTTGTGATGATATAGAAATTTGATAATGATAATTGTGATTATATAGAAAAAAATAAATATTTATTGTTTTATCTGTGATTCCAGCTTGCAGAAAGTAGCATTTATTATTTATTAGTGCAAACAAAATGAAGGCCATTTTTCACTGTCCTTGTACAGTTAGCCACTGCCATTGATGACAGACTACCTAATTCAAAGTGTGAATCTATTTCCACAAGGTGCCAGCAGAAGCATTACAGTGCAAGAGTAGTGACACAGCATAAGTGAAATGTAAGCACAAAGAGAGCCTAGATAGTATTTTCCCTGGAAGTTTGTAGTGAAAGTATAACACAGCTGCTTAACACTAAGAATAACTGACTTATGAAACCTTTTAACTCTGCGCACTATATTCTCTACCTGGGATGTTGTATGTTGGTTGAAGCTGCTTAAACCCCTGCTTTTGCACCACATCAGTAACTTCCATCTACCGTAGGCGCTTCCTGTCATATGGAGTGCAGCTAGAAAGTCCAGACAGCTGCTTATAACTCCCCCTAGTCTGCCTACGTAGTCTGGTTGTACTCGATGGTATGTTTTTTTGCCTCAAATGGTGAAACAAGTTGGTTGTTTCCACTTTTTAGTGGGAACATTTTTTTTTTTTTTTTGCATATTTTACAAGGTATTGTGTGTTGGTGGAGGTCTGAGCTATGCCCCCATTTTAGCTGCTAAATTGTCATTGGAGGCTGACGTGCTGCTGTGGTTCTCAGACACGTCTCGTTGTTGTGCGTGCTAGGGAAATAAACACATGGTGTCATTGATACTGTGATATGAAACCTTTTTTATTGTGTAAAAATGTATACTTGTATTATAATGAACGAAATTATATTGCACAGTCCCACTCCCATGCTTAAATGCCCAACTGAACAAGATTACAAAGCATGTTTTCATCCAGATCCAAAAGACTGTATGAATAGGACACCCCACCCCCCACCCCCCCACCCCAAATAACAAAAACACAACTGTACAGTGGGTGTTGGTAAAGTTTAAAGTTTTTTCATCCAGTAGATGAGCAGTTTCTGAACCCACAAACTAGCCTGTTTGGACCCCACCAGCCAGGCCATGTTGATTTACACAATGCAATTTGAATTTCAGCAGATCCCTGTGGTCATATCTACACACTGAGTTTCTGCCATAGGATTGCCTGAAAAGATATCTGCTT
Source organism: Archocentrus centrarchus (assembly GCF_007364275.1). NCBI lineage: Eukaryota > Metazoa > Chordata > Actinopteri > Cichliformes > Cichlidae > Archocentrus > Archocentrus centrarchus. The sequence goes on along the minus strand of NC_044353.1, from coordinate 28,211,808 downwards.
TAATGAACAGGTAGTAGCCTATGAGTGTGTTAGGTGATAGCAAAGCTGTCATTTAATTTTTATCTATTTATTTAGTTTCTTCCCAGCACTGTAACAGCGAGCCCTGTCTGTATTCAGAGTGAAGCCTGTGCGAGGGTATTATGAGTCTGCTTTAGATAAGCCACAGTACACCACATTGTCCGCGCTTGTGTACAAGCATCTTTTCCAAAGCAGAGTACCTCAGATAGCGTTTTTGAAAGAGAGTCCTGTTTTTTTTTTTTTTTTCCATTTTCAGCTGTTTCTGCCTCACTGTAATCTCAGTGCTTCCAACAGCTCTATACATTTTGTTACAGTAGACAATGCTGTTATTCCAGTGTCTAATGTAAAATGTATAAATGGCCTCTGTTATGGTAATAACACCAAGGAGGATTCTGTGCTGTTGTGCTCCAAAATGCCCATTTTGCTTCTAAGCACATTATGTTTGAAAAGGTTTTATCTATGTAGGGTATACTTGTGAGCTGTGAAGACAACACAAAGATTGCTCGCTGGGTTGTTCTAAGAGTTATAATGTAGCAGTGTAATAAAGAGGGAGTCTGTTGCTCTACCCTTTCATAAGTTTCATAAGTTCATTTTATGAACATTGAACCATGTGATTGTTGCATTTATTTTCAGTTGCTCTTCATTTCCCTCGTGATTGAGAAGCTTTTGATTGGTATTCTCCACTGTCTTGAAGCTCCTTTACATACCGAAGAGCAGTTGAAAATAACAAAATAACTGTGTGTTTCCCTTGGTAATCAAAATAAGGGCTGTTGGTTGGTGATTCTGCGCTCCAGCTGATATTTGTTTGGAAATGAAAATTCTTCAGCTGGCAGTGTTCATGGCAAAATTAACTTGTTTTGGGGCCTCGAGGTAAAGAAATCTCTGCTGGTCCAAAGTCCAACTTCCCTCTGTCAAGCAACAAGCAGTGCTCATGGCAGACTTTAGCTGGCAGCTTAATTATATTTGAAATCCCTGAACCCCACCAGTGCTCCTACACATGAATGTTGCTTTCCTTAGGAGGTTATATATGCTAGACAGGTTGTGATAGGAAAAGAAGAAAAACAAAATATTTTAGTTAGGAAAGCTAAAAAACTCTTGAGTGTAAATTTCTGCATCTTTTTGCTTTAAACATTTGTGGTAACTTTGTGAACTTATTTCTATGAGGTTCGAACCTCCACATGAGCTCTGTTTCACTGTTAATCTCCATGTTATGGGTCATACAAATTTCCTCAGTAACCTTTTCTTATTATTTTGTCTTATTTAATTGTGCTGCCTAATTGCACTGAAAGAGACAGTAAAACTGTGATTTACTGTGACTGTCTCATTTTATTGGCAACATTAAAAGTTGCCCAGCAGTTTCTGCTGTAAAAGCGGAGCTCTCTGTTCAACACTTCATTGATTTCACGACTGATAGCCAATTCAACTTTTAGTAGTTTTGTCAGTAATTGTCTTTTAGATGATGTAATTGTACTAAAAGAGAATCATAAGCAGAAAGTCATTGCTGAGTGTTGGAGATTGAGACACACCGTACCAGCGGCTGGTAGCGATCATTTGCTCAAGAACTGCACACACATCCCTGTGCATAAATTCAAGATACTTAATTTAGGTTATATAAAGGGATATTCAAGGGACACTGGTCAGTGTACACAAAGAGCTCTACAGAACTGCATTTGGAAGCCAGATGGAGGTGCGTTGCTCTGTCATTCGGCTCAGTCCGAGTGTGCTTAACTGTTCTTCTGTGTGTCTAAGCACTTAAGTTACAGCCCACATGAATATTTGAACATTTGAGAATTCTGAATAAATGATGTATGCTGTTTTGTAACATTATACAGATTAGCGTATTACTCACGTACTGTTTACATAAGACTAACACAGAAGTATAGGAGCGACCCGATGCTTTAAATGGAACGTCTAAGTGAATATTTCCTATTTTCTTGCCTTTTTAGTAAAGCACACATTTGAAAAGTGTCCAACACGGGCTTTAATTCCTGTGGGAGTACATTTATGTGGTTCTGCTCTTGCCTGACTTTCTATGTTATGCAACCACCGTGAAATGTACCTACAATAATTAGTTTACTAATCTGGATAATTTGTTTCCCTGCAAAGAGCATGCACAGCTGTTTCGTTGACCTTTTTTAAAGCCATGGTGGCCGCGTGTGAAATTAAAACCATGCCCTATTTTTGCAATTGCAATACAAATGTAATATGAGTGAAAGTGCGTGACTTCTTCCAACATCTAAAATGCAGTTGCTGCACACAGAAAAGATGCAGATCCTGATGCCCTGTAAATTTAATGGAATTGTTCCCCAACGCCACGCACTGGGTTGTGGAATGGTGCTGGAACGTCACTATGGATATACCAGCTGGCTGAACGCTGTATTGCAACAAAGACAAATAGAAGGACTCTGTTGACTTTGTCATAGTAGCACTAGCAATTTTCTGTTGATCAACTCAGTCAACTAAGTGGCTAATCTTTTCAGCTCTGCATAAACTGATTTATTATTTGTTTTAATACTTTGATTTTCAGTCCCTCATTTTAATGAACATGCTGCAGCGTCTACACGGGCTTGGCGTGTGTTTGAATTCCCCATTGTCTCTTACTGATGCATGCTGGGACAGTGGGGAATGTTTTTAGATGATCCCTGCCAACCAGTCAACAGATTGTAGGCATATTTCCGCATGTTGTCCCTCTGCTGGGAAAACCTTGTGGATGGTAGGAGGAAAAGAAAAAAAAAAAAAAACCTGACAGATTCTGCTGTCCTGCGGTGACGGCAGCCCAGCCAACGTGTCTGGGTGGGTTCCAGGCCCCCTAGTAATGATTACCGACTGACTGACCTGTAATGAGAAAGTTGGACAGGACCAGCCTATTAGCTGATCCACCAGGCTTTAGGATATTTGTGTTGTTTTACAGCTCACACAGGGTAGTTTCAATTTTGTCCTCTGTCATTTATAGGTATTTAGCAACTTTCCTGCCTGTCCTTGCTGACCCCCATTTTTTTGAGGTCTCCAATTGCTCCCATTCAGTTAGAAAACCATAAAATCAGAGCAACCACACAGATTACCAGCCTTGCTGTAATTGTTAGTGAAACACAGCTCATCCCTGCCTGTATGGGAACGGCAAATGAAACCTGACAGACGCTCAACCAGACTTAGCTGCTACTGTTCGAGTTGCCGCACAGTATATATAGACTTGGCCACTAATCAATGCCAAGCAGTTGATGTCTGCCAAAAAAAAAAAAAAATGTTTTGTTTTGCTCTACTCACGAAAAATGTCTGCGTACTGACAAAGAAGATATTCATTTAATTTGTGAGACAACAAAACTGTTAGGAAGGTAGTTCACAGAGCTGAAAAATAATATTGTATAAACCACAAACGTTTATTGTTCCATTCTACACTCTTCTGTGTTCATCTGAATGACAGATGAGGATATGCCAAGCAGTATTGGCTGTTGATTGGTTTTGCTCCGTGAGTCACATAATTTAACGGTGCAAATTGGACCCAGTGGGAGTTGTGAATAGCCAGCATGGTCACAGCTGAGCTGAGTATGTACAAATACGGTTCAAACTAGGGTCACCAGAAGTAGTGCGGTGATGCAGTAATGAGCTCGGAAGACAAATGATGAGGTGATGATTTGTTGAGTGGCAAGAATACTGCTGAAAAATGTATCCCCCTGCTCATTCACAAGGGTTTCACAACCATAGAGATCAAGAAAGTTTTATCTGACTTTTTATTTGTCTGAACTATCTCCAGTATTCAGTGTATTTATTAGAATGCATGTTGTGGAAAATTGTACTACAGTTCTTCCCAGAAATGACTGAATGCAATTACGTCTTTGAAAGCAGAAAAATTATATGCTGTGCAAATGTAGAAAAGGGCTTAAAGGTTTTACATGCCTTACATATTGGTATCTCTGACTGAAAACATCTCATCAGGCAGCAGTTTTGACATTCTAGATCAGCGTATTCAAGTTTTCCACTGATTGCATGCATTATCAACCCACCACAGGGCAGTCATTGAAATACTTGGAAATTCAAAATTTCAACCCTTGAGTGTTATTGGAGGACATTAAAATACGGTTGCAAATCATGTTACCATGCAGTATATGGTGCCTCACCTGATAAAGGTGGGTGATGAACTTCACAGCAAAAAAAAAAAAAGGTTTTGTTCTAGAGCTGCAGTGGTTAGCCAGTTAATTAGTCAGTTGTTTCAAAGAAAATGATTCAAGTATCAGAAGAACTGCAATCCTGGAGTGCAGCATGGCATGTTGCATTCAGTAAATGTTGCAATCTTTTCATGTACTGCCATCCACCTGCCACATTGCCAATTATGCAGCACAGATGGAACAGCAGAGCAGTATAGTCCTTGCCACTTCTGTGCAGACGTTGAAATAGAGGCTGAGGAGTTTATTTATAATGTTCATTATGAAGCGAGAGTGTTAACCATATTCATCTAAAGCGAGGCATGATTTATCCGACTGCTATGGGTGGACGTAAGTGGATAGGTACGACGGGCTTGTAGTACGTGGGTGTTAACCCCTAATATCTGTCCACTAGATTATGTCATTAATTGCTGTATGTAAATATGGTTAACTGTTATTTGGTGGCCCTGGTGTCCTTCACCCACTGTTTGTGCCAGTCAGCTGTGCTTTGTAATCAGTGTCCAGCTGGTATGTAAATTATCTGTCTCCTTAGGATTAAGTTGCATGAAACAAGATATTTTATGTATTTACATAAAGCAACAACATGAGAACGAGGGTGTTTGTTCAGTTTAGATTTTAATGATCTGAAGGCCATCTTTAGGCAATAGGCATGCAACTCTGATTGTACTGGCAAAATATGAGTTAAATCTTGAATTGTCAGCATCTGACACATTTCTAACTTCTCAGATCAGTTGTTGAAATGGACATGTCATCAAGACATGATGTGTAGCTGTTTGTGAAGCTTTCCTCACTGTGCCATTCTTTGCCCTCTGGCTGTTCTGCTGAGTATAAGTATAAATTTCCAGGATAAATAACCTGACAGAAATATATGGCAGCTGGGCTCCAGCCTGGTAATTCAGCTCTTCAGTGTGCAGTGTATGAGGTGATTCTTGCATGTGAAAGTGCAGAATCTGTGCGCTATCTGTCTTTGTGGCTGGCACCGTGCCTACTCATTTCCAGACCAGGGAGCACAGATGGTGCCGGCCAAGATGACCAGCACCCTCTTTCATTGTGCAGTATCTTTCGTTGTCATCTTTCTTCAATCTTCATGCAGTGTAGAGCAGAGTCAAGCAGCAGGATGAGGTCAGGCTGACACTGAAAAAAAGAAATTAATTTAGAGGAACCAGATCATTGTAGAGTTATTACACTGCCATGTACCCTATATTCAAAGCAGCTATAATTTTTTGCATAGCTTTAACATTCTCAATTTTACTGTTCTATCTGTCCAAAAATAACTGTAAATTACTGATGTTTTTCCCAAAAAAACCCCAAAAAAACAAAAACAAGATTTTGGTCCCAGAGAAATTATTTTGGCCAAGGTTGCTTTGCGATAAACATGGGAAGTAATTTATCACCATCTTCAAATGTTATTAGTATGTTAAATAGTCATTACCTTCTATTGTGATGAGTGATAAACAGAAGGAACCCAGCTTATGTAGAAGGCCTCGTTTAAGTCATGTGAAAAAGCACATATAAAATCTGAAAACCTTAAAAAAAAATAAGCTGTTTTACGCGTGGTCAGTGCAGTCAAAGGGCTTGCTCTTATACAAACCATGATCTTTCCATAACCTTGAAAAGGGGTTTTACTGCTTAAACATAACCAAACAGCAACTCAAAATGAAACTTGAGTTCAAAAGGTGGGTCTTGAAAGTTGTGTGCAACCTGGAATATTTTCACTGTGCTTCTCAGCTGTATGTGATGCTGGCAAGGTTAGCCTTTCCAGCTGAGCAGATATTGTGTACGTTTTTTTCTTCTTCTTCTTCTTTCGGCTGCTCCCTTTAAGGGTCACCACAGCATATTATCTGCTTCCATCTCACCCTGTCCCTAATTTCCTCCTCTGTCACACAGACCTTTGCATATCCTCCTTCATTCTATTGAATTTTCTCTGTGGCCTTCCTCTTTGCCTCATGCCTGGCAACTCTATCTTCAACATCCTTTGTCAAGTATATCCACCCTCCTTCCTCTGCACATGACATCCTCTTCTTCACCCCTCTTGTACACTGCGCGCTGCTTTGGATGGTTGACCCCAGGTATCTACCTTCACTACCTCTTCTCATTGCAGCTTCACTGTTACACTTGGCTCCCTCTCATTCACACACAGGTACTGACTTTCATTCCTCTTCTCTCCAGAGCATACCTCAATCTCTCTAGGCTCTCTTCCACCCGCTCCTCACTCTCACTATACGGCACAATGTTGTCTGCAAACATCATTTTCCACTGAGACTCCCACCTGACCTCATCTGTCAACCTGTTCATCACTGATGCAAACAAGAAGGGGCTCAGAGCCAGTCTATGATATAATCCCACCCCCACCTTGAACCCATCTGTCACTCTTACCACACACCTCACCACTGTCCTCAAATATGCCCTGCACCACCCTCACATACTTCTCTGCCACTCCTGACTTCCTCATGCAGTACCACAGTTCCTCTCTTGGCACCCTATGCTTTCTCTAGATGCACAAAGACTCAGTGAAGCCCCTTTTGACCTTCTCTATACCTCTCCATCAAGACTCTCAAAGTAAACATTGCATCTGTAGTGCTCTCTCTCTCGGCATGCAGCCATGCTGCTGCTCACTGATCATCACCTCTCTTCTTAACCGAGCTTCAACAACTCTTTCATGGTATGGCTCATCAGCTTTATGGCTCTGTAGTTACCACAGCTCTGCGCACCACCCTTGAAAATCAGTACCAGTACACTTTTATTCCTTCCCTGAGGCATCCTCTCATTCTCCAGGACTGTGTTTAAAAAAAAAAAAAAAAATCTCATTAAAAAGTATACGGCCCTCTCTGCTATGTTTTGTGTACATTTTACTAAACATGTTTATTGTTTTGTGGTTGCGTGATTCAGACTTGCAATTTCTCTGCATACACTGTACAGATTGTTTGGCAAAAAAACAAAAACCAAAACAAAAAACCCCCAAAACAAAAAAACAAACAACAACAACAACAAAACAACTTCACTTTGCCCTCAGGGTTGATGACCTGCAGGAAAGATCCACTTCATGATGCCTCTGTGGAGCTGGCTTCTGGATCTCGGTGCAAGTTTATTTCCTCAGTCTGTCAGCAGAACCTCAGTGTGGATTTTTCACATTTATATTTAAATTTTCATTCATACTGAAGTAGATTAACATTAAAATAAGTTTGGGAATTTGAATATATATGTATGTAAAACTGCATACTGGCACAGTCCATTACAGCCATGTTAGGACTGTTGTTTTCCTAGATTCCTCCAGAATTCATTGTGCAAATCCATTGGTAAAGAAGTGTTAATTATTGCAATATATTCATGCGGTTTTGATTTAATTATGAGCTCCATTAAGACGTTTAATTTGGAGCCGCACAATAATTTCCTGAAAAGCTGCAGCAGTCAAGCACAGGTGTTGAGTGATAGGTTCATCTGTTGTATATCAGTTTATTGCATAAGAAATTAGTTTGCAGTATAGAAAGAGAGCAGAGTATAATGGAAACTTTCAAGCCCTTGCCAGCGAATTGTAGGCGTCTTAATGCCATGCACACTCTGACCTCAAGAAGCTTACACAGCTCACAAAGCTGAAGTTTATGTTATCTTAACATGTCTTTTCAGAGTATGAGGGCCGTGTTACTGTAGTTTAAATTCAGGGACACACTATATCCTGCTATTAGACAAAGAAACAGCAGCTGCAGAGGTGATAAATTACTTAATGATGGTGACACCCCCCCCCTTTAATTTCTTTCTCAACAAGAAAGGGCGTCTTTTTATTAAAAGCAAGAGCTTGAGCATCAGATGAAAACACGCTGAATCAATATCATCATCTTATTGAACACTTTTGTGTTTTCCGTTTCCAGTACAGTGTCCTGGACTGAGGCTCACACAAAAAGTTCTGTGTTTGAGTTTGCACGGGACTGATTTGCAACACCGACAGCTCCACAAAAACTAAACAAAAACAAGCTCAACAAGCCAGAGAGGTTTGATTTATGCTTTTGGGTTCGGACCTAGACGAGTTTGTGCTGACACCGCTGGTTTGTTGTTACAGGAGCGCACCAACATAAGTCAAGTACTTGTTGTTTGGATACCTCTGAACCCCAGCATATTTAAAGTTACAATAAAATCAAAAAAGTACAGTTGAAAATAAGCAAGGCAGAAACAATGATATTATGGGGTTTATGGGGCTCAGCACAGTCTTCACAGTAGAAAATAACAATACAAAAATAGTGCCATCTACTGTTTCTATCAGCTGAACCTGGGCAGAGGCTTCTTTCAGCCATCATTGTTCTCTTCTTTTCTACCTATAGAAGCCATTGTAAATAACGTTTGCTCATCCTTTGGTTGATGTGAATTTATTTTAAAGATGAAGGGAAAAAAAAAAGATTTGAATGTGATGCTTGCCAAAAAGTGTACAGGTCATCTAAAGTGTCACAGATATGCTTTTATGTGCATGGATATGTCAATACATCTGTCAAGAAGATGTAGTGATATATTCCACAGAATATTTTAAAAAATTACTTAATGTAATGTTTGATGGAAAAGTTCAAAGTTTTACTGAAGCTCCGTGAATTTTTAATGTAGAAGTCTCTATGCCAAGCTGTTAGGGATTCACAGGACATGCTGTAATCATATATATCACAGACTGTCCTCATAACCGAAACCACTGCTTGAGAGTTGCAGTTGATTTGTCTGCAGAACTATTGTGGGTTGCAGTTCTGCTTTGTACAATTTGCTAATTCAACAGAAGCTGCCTTTGTAATTTAGTAACTTTATAACTGTTTTAAATGGAATTCAAATTGTGCCTTTAAGGCACCACTTAAGGGTATTTGGCTAATTCATAATCTATTTAATGCACTTCGAAAGTCTTTTTCTGCTCGGTAAGTGCCTCAGACAATCCCAGAACATTAAGGTACACCAGTGCAGCTTGTTGATCCTCTGTAACTGACACGATTAGGCTACATCAGTAACTCCATCTGTCCCCGAATGCTGTTTTTCACGAGGGCACAATCTGAATTCTCCTGCTGACTTTTTCATTGTTACATATTCAAAAGGCACGCACAGATGTATTATGGCACTGGACAAGTGTATGAATCCAAACACCCATTTTCTCACTGACTAGAAGATGGATAACTGAGACGTTTTCTGCAGGCTGACGTGACTGATTTCACAGAAGCACTCAATGCGCTCCTTCTGTCGAGCTGCTCTCTCTCTTTATATATATATTTTTTTTTGTGCCGAAAAACTTTCAAGGTTGTTGCTTTCTGTCAGCCACAGAGTCAGATCTGTGAAATTCATTTTACTTTTGTACACACATTTGTGAATGTCAGTGTTGTGAAACTATGATGGTAACATTTAGTCCATGCTCTGATATTTACCTAAAATACAGTAAAGAAATATGTGGTCAGTGGCACTGAAGCAAAATGGGGGGTTTGGGTTTAATTATGAGCAGTATAAAGTACTAAAATTTTTTATGCCTCCTGTCTACTTGTAAGTCATAAAAAAAATACTTTTAGTATAATTTAAAATGAACTTAACATTTGGTTCCTACAGTAATGGCAGGACTGCTGCAGTTTGTGGTGGGTAGTGCAGTTAGTACAGAAGGTTTTGCTCTCTTGAGTTTGAAATCATGAACTCGAAAGTTTTACTTGCACCATGTCTACCTGTTTTATAACCCCTTTAAATTAAAGTAGTGTGCAGTGGGAAAAAAAAATTAAAAATGTACTGAAGTCAAGATTTGTAGTATTTATCTGAGCAGTGAGCTTGGATATATAAGAAATTGATATTAAGAAATTAACATATTGACATGTTTGGTCAGTGGATCTATTGGACTTCCTTATTTTCTCTCATATAAATTGTATTAAATGTGGGCAAAGCTTCAAATAAAGACGCATAAGTAATCCCTGTGAACCAAACAGCTCAGGCTTCAGACTGCTGTGCACACTTGTTTTTTTTTTTTCTTTTCAAAAGTCTGGCTCACTGTAGAGAGGGGATTTTCTTAATATGGTCACAGTTTATGGTTTCTTTTCTGTTCTGTTCTTTTCTTTTCTTTTTCTGACCAACAACAGCCAAAGACTTCTTTATAAAGGACTTTTTCATCAGTGGAGCCCAGCATGCAGTTGGATTTACCTTTAACTACTGCTAAGCAACACAGCCTTGAAGCAAAGGTGTTGTAGGTACTATATCACTGGAATATTTCTCTTGCATTGATAATCAGACTGAAAAGCTTGTGAGTAGTTTCACAGAGGATAATGGACATATTTACAATGTGGCTAAACTGCTTTTTTTTTTTTTAAATAATTCTTCTAATCATTGGGGAAGCTACGATGCAGTCACTTTGCTACTTGCTTATTTCACACAGATGATTAGAACTGTGAATTGTGAGTTATGCAAAACTACTCTAGTGCAAATTATGGAACATAACAAATCCACTTGTAGAGTGGAAATGTAATATAATATGTAATAATATAATATAATATAATATAATATAATATAATATAATATAATATAATATAATATAATAGGAATTACCCTGAAGATAGCTGTAGGTTGTACTTTGAATGACTGCACATACATTATTGCTGTTGTTGAGAGATGAATTTTGGACATTTAGTGCATTCTGCTTTAAATATCCACTTGCTTTGAGGAAACATGTTGTGTGTAAGTTTCCAGACTAAATATTAAACTGAATCAGCCAAATCAAATCTGCCCTAAATTGTACTGTTATGTGTATGCAATGCAATTCAATAAATCATTTCTCATTTATTGAATTGCATATTTTTTAGATCCCTATTTAACCATGTGACACAGTGGATTAATGAAACTTGACAGATCCACTTCACTGCCAACTGTCATGAAGGTAGTAGTGTGAGGAAGTGGAGCAGTCACATGCAGACTGGCAGACAATAAATCCTAAAACAGAGGCAAAACAAAGTTCAAATCCAAAGGAAACTCAGAACATCGGGAATTCCAGGAAGAAACTGAGGAAACCACGCAGACAACACACTAGGAAGCACACAGTATGACACAAGAAAGAACACAGGCAAACTGAGCCTATAAATACACATGCGGTAATGAGGGATGTGGAAACAGAAGGGAAACTAAACACTGCTGGTCACAATTAAGGTAAATGACAGACAGGAAGTAAAACCAGGGATAACACATGGGAGACAAAGTAAAAAGGAAATAAGTAGAAACACTGAACGTGAGTGACGTTAACACAGGACAAAGATGAAGGGAGACACTAGGGGATCAAACACTGCTGCAAATAGAAGCTGGAACTAAAGACTCACAATACTAAGGCAATACATGAAGATGAATGAAAGTAATAAATGAAATAAGAATCAAATCAAACACCTAAAGAATTTAAAGGTTCAGAAACTCAAAAACTGTGGGACCAAGACCCAGGACCACGACACCAACCGATGGACAGACCTTGGATCTGTTTGCTTTTGCTAACACTATAATTGAGTCAAAAAGATCAAGATGTTTTGTGCTTTCCCACTCAGCTCAGTGTATCAGTGGGTGAGCAGAGATGGAAATAATTAAAGCAGAAAGCAGCTGTGGAGTGAGCTATAAAGCAAAACTGTGACATCCGAATGGCCTGAAAATCATCTCCGCCTTAATGGCCTTGCTAGAAGTGATGGCACCACATCTGCGAACAACTGCAGGATAGTCTCAATAATATAAACAAATAAAAACGAACCCATGTGGTCGGCCATTTCTCTTGTCTCCGTTTATATCGCAACCGCTAAAGCAATCGTCTGTGCCGTGCGCATCGTGTTCCCCTTATGTCATCACTATTGCATTTTTAGTGTTGTGCATCATCAGCTGTAGACTCTGTCTTGACTCGGTGGGAGCCCATTTGCATGAGGGTAAACTGGAATGCTAGAGTGAAGTATCAGGAGTCAGCAGGGCTCTAATAAATTGAGAGGCTCTAAGTCGTAATCCTGCTCTTTCCCCCCTCCTGTGCTGACAGACTGCTCCACAGAGGATGCAGTAACAGATTAAACAGGCTCACTACTGGCTACACACTTTGACTTTGTGTCTGCGTGTGTGTGTGTGTGCGTCCAGAGGTGAGAGGATCCTCTTAACATCCTCTCAGCAGCACAGGCTGATCTACTGCTCTGGGTGAGACTCAGCAACATTATCAGGGTTCGCCACTGCAGGGGTCTCATGCTGAAATAATTTGCAACTTTTTGCTCCATGTAGAACCGAATCTTCTTTCCTTTTATTTGTAATTGGTTGTAATGACATCATGACAGCATTGAATATTTGTAGTCAGCGCTCACAATCAAATCGATCAAACAGTTGGCGCAGTTCTTCTTTAACATGCAGTAACATGTTGAGTTAACACTGAAATAATGCAACACACATAAAATAACTTTGTGTGTAGCAAAGTTTACAGATGTTAAATATTCATTGTTTAAACATTCTTAAAGAAATGATTCCCTTGTTTGTGGTTTTGTGGCAGCAGATTCTCACAGATTTTTGTCTGTTTTTCACACTGTATGGCTGTAATGGTCAAAACATCTCCATCCTCTGAGAGTAAAATGGGGCCAAAATCTCCCAAAGACCTCAGGATGCAGTATGTGCAGGCATTTCATTCTGCTGAATTACCCTTGTGAGCAATTCATTCTTAATAGGAAGGTGACTTTGCCTTTGTGTGAACTTAGTGTGAACCTGAACAGATGAAGTGCAAATATTGAACAATGAAATGCTCCCACGGCTGAGACAAGTGGAAAAACGTGATCAAAACTTGTGAAGGAGAAAGAAGAGTGTGGAAGAGACTTCCAAAAGAAATCTGAACATGTCCTTGCTTCATCCTCTGCACTTACTTTTCATTTCCTCTCTTCCTTTTTAAAAAAAAAAGTACCAGCTTCACTCAGCCATTGTCTGACTGTCAGTCAGTCAGTTAAAGATATAGGACTTTGCCTTTCACACCCGCAGACGAGGAGCTTGCCTCATAATGGATTATGCACTGTAATTCCCAGTGAATGAGTTTCAGGGAAGACTTTTGAATAACAAGCAGAGGAGAACAGAAGTGTTTTCACTTAAAGCTTTTCATCTCCATTGATGAGATCAGTGAAGTGGCAGTTTCTGTAGTTTTCATGAAGGAAAAAGATATTTTACCTCATTTGATCTTGTAAGCTCGGCGTGTGTGTATACATGTCCAGGCGGGTGGATGGTGATTTTTGCAAATGCAAAGGGGGGAGGTTCCATTCATTTTGTGGTGCTATGCTGGCAGTCTGCTCTAAAGTAAATGGCTCCGTCACTTAAGGTGTACCCGTGAAAAGAGGTTGGTGAATATTTATATGATGCTGCTTGAGAGCCTGTTTAATGTGACTTCAGTCATTATGACATATCAGTACTTTTGTCTAACAAAAGCGGTCATCTCCAATCAGAGGAAACTATCAGCAGAGTAATGTATACCAAGTGGAAATGGGTCTGTCAGGATATGAAGGGGTGGATAGATGTTGTGTTTGCTGAAGGCCTACTCGACACTGATGTGAGCCTGATTGATCTCAGACTTTCTCTACAATGACTAAAACCTTGGCAGGATTTTTCCCCCTTCTTTTTAAACCACCCTGTCACGTGTGTCTGGTTCTGTAACATAAACAAAGCTTTGTGTCTGGATAAGATGAAGAGCGGCCTATGTGAACTGTAATCATTTACATCACTTGTCAATGCAAACACTGCCTGTTAATCATTATTCTCATTCAGACAGAACAAAAAGCCAGAATATAAAACACTTCAGTATAATTGCTTTGCCTTTGAAGAGACGTAATCTCATCAAAAAAAAAACAAAAAATGTGGTTATATTAGATCATTTAGTCTGTGGAATGCTGGAGTGGATGGAGAGAAATCTCATATAGAATGAACAAATTTAGAACATTATAAAGTTTCTAATACTTGGTTTCTAACATTTACAACAAGTAGGGGTGAGGACTATAACAGCCACACCAGTCTGTGTGGAATATATTCTCCAGCATCACAAACTGCATCTTTAATGATGATATCCTAAATAAAAGATGGTTTTTCACACTCACACTATACTGTACAAATTTTAGAACTTGCATATATAAAATATATATTTATTATTTCAGTTAGTAGACAGTTGCAGTTGTGGACATACCAGTGTTATTAATGATCGAGCATGATCTTTGCTGAAATTGAATGATATTTGTTAAAATACCATTTAAAATATTGTGGAAGTTGGTATTGTGTTACAGTTTTGGATCACTGCTCTCCTTACTCATTGTAGTGTCTAAAGCTGTTTGCAGCACATTGACACTGCAGAGGTGCTGCATGGAGCTTTGCAGACCAGGTTGTTGCCATTTGCTGCCAGCTGAGGGCAGTGTGAGAAAAAATGGGCAATTTAGAATTCCCAATTAACCTAACCCCACTAATTGCATGTCTTTGGTCTGTGGGCAGAAGCTGGAGTACCTGGAGAGAACAAACTTCACACAGAAAGGCCCTGGCCAGATGGTGGATTTGAACCCAGGACCTTCTTGCTGTGAGGCAACAGCACTGATTGTTTCTGCGTTTTATCCGTACTGATCCATAATGTTTTGTGGAATGGAATTTATGTGGTGCTTTTCTAGTCTGAATGAGAACTCAAAGCACATTTGACCAATTAATGTTCATATTGTGCTTTTATTCTGTACACTTTAAGCATTTTATGGAGCTCACATTCATAGCTACCTAACACCAATTAACCTAACATGTCTGTCTTTGGACTGGAGCCGAAGTATTTGGAGGAAATCCAGGCAGGCAAAAAGAAGAAAAAGGAAACTCCGTACACAAAGGCCCCAGCCCACCAGGAGATTCAAACCAGGAACCTTCTTGCTGCGGGATGACACTATTGCACGGTGGTGCAGTGGTTAGCGCTGATGCTTTACACTCTTAATAGTGAACTCTGCTGTCATTACCTTTGCTGTTGAAGCCAACTTTTTAAGCAGTCATTTGACTTATGCATTAGTGTCATAACCACTGGCTGAAGTGCTGTCAGCTTTTTGGGGGATTTGCAAATGTATCCCTGTAACCTCCATGTTGTTCGAATTGCCGCAATCCTCCTCTACACAGTCTCACACAACTGCAAGACTATAAATCAAAGTTGGCCATCTGCTGTTGTGTTAAAATTTGTATGTGCCAGCCCCAGTTCCTCACTGGTGCTTCGTCTTTCTTTTTGTCCCGCCGCTAATCACTACACCGACCTAAAAGTGCAGCCAGCTTGACATCCAGGGTTGGTGTAATTTTGTGTGAGCTGCTCGCCATTGTGTCTTACTGTTGTATGTAGATTTTTAAAAGAGATTACTTGTAGTGAAGTGCTCTTTGTTCTTCACGTTGTCTTGTATGATAAGACAATTTCTACTTCTTGCAGAATGGGCCAGGGGTTGGAAAACTGCTGCTCACTGATTGCCTTTTTTTCTCTTGTTAGTTATTTGCTTGCTTAGACATGCTGGGTTTAGGGGCTCTAATTGCTGTTGTGTTTTTTTGTGTTTTAAAAGATAGTATGTTAAATTTATTTTTCCTGAGAAAACAAAAACAAAAGAATAGTCAGGAAAGTGTGTTGCATCTGGTTAGAACTCTACCTTGTGCTGAATTTATTTCCTGGAAGTGAGTGGTATTTATTTGCTCTTTAAACTCTGGGCTCATTTTGTGTTTCCCTTTGAAAGCTGTTAGCTTTGGATCAACCACTGTTCAAGTGTTTGTTAATGGTACTTCACTTTTTCCTAACAAGCCAGGTCATGACATAGTTTATGTACTCTTTCTTCAAAATGCTGCCTTCAGTCAGATTCCATAAATATGTATGTATGTATTTTATTCAGTTACACTGGTGCCACTTTTTGTTCAGAAAATTGGAGTTTTCACACAGTTGCTTGTTCTTTGTTGTGGCTTTGATTTCCTGTTTGTTCCTCATTGCTCAGTCTCTTGTGACAAGCTGCTGTTGTTCTGCACATGAGTCCGTGATTCACCTTAATGGTCTGTGAATGTACAGAAGGATTTGTTCCACACCGGTGGAAGTGAATGGGTATTAGCACTCATTGGTGACAATGCTCTGTGAATTTAAATAGTTTTCCACTCCGGATCAATGCAGAAACTAATCCAGGGGACAAGACAAACCCACGGAGGGACAGGTGCTTCAGCACGGACAACATCCAGCAGTTACAGCAGCTGGGGTAATGTTAAGATCCGCTTTGCACTCTTATAGTTCAACAGCGTTCAACATGACTAATTTTGTCAGTGCTGAGCAGGCTGGTACAGTGGCTTTTAAGAGCTTTTTGCTGAAAATTGCCTCCTGCTGTTACTGAAAATGACTAAACGCAGTGGGAGTGAGCCGCAAGACTAAAGTTATGGAGCGGACAACTAAACAATAAGCTAAAAGTGTGGCTTTAGAAAGCTCCGTAAAGCTGAGGAGATGTGCAGATTTGAATGATCATGTAGATACAGTCCTGAGGGAGAACAGTGAACAATGGCTGCCAAAGATTACAGTGAATTTTGAACCATTTAATGCACTAGAAACAATGATAAAGTTGAAGTAGAACTGGTAGTACTTCTTCTTCTGTCGAAACAAAAGTATTATATTATAGTGTAGCATCAGTTGTCAGAATGAAATGAAAAAGCAATTTTATATGAGCTGCCAGCTTCCAAATCTATATCCTTTTTTGAATAATTAAAGGCAGCAGGGTTTACAGTGGATGCCAGACATATTGAATTGCTCCAGCAGAGGTTGTTTAATGGTCTTACACAGATTTAATATATGTGATAAAACACTATATTGTTATAGAGATATTTGCTGTGATGTGTTTGTAGGAGAGTGCTGGTGGTTGTAACAAAGATTCTTATCGACCTCTGGGGAAGTAAAATGCTGACTCTTAAAAAAGTCATCCCTTCCTTATCATCTTTAACATCCTTTGGCTCGTGCCAGAAGGGAAATGACTGAAATGCAGGAGGATGATCCTCGGCGTGTGCGACAGCAGTCGGGTCAGATGTGTGTATGTGTGTTTAGTTTAGGGACAGGTGGATTTGAACAGTCGATGCACTGTGAAAAGTATTAAACAGTGTCTTCCTCAGTCGTGTGAGAATTCTGCTTTGGGGCTAGAGAGTGATAGATGGTTCCTATTAAAGTGTGGGAGGCAATTAAAAAAGAGACAAGGAGGGCCAATCCCTCTCATCTGTAATCACTCCTCCCTCTCTCTACGGCGATGCTGCAGAGCACAGCTCAGAGTATGTGAGACAGTTTTGTCATCTGTTCATGCAATTAGCTTCATTTTCTTTTGTTGATCACTTTTTGATCAGGCATCCTTTTGGCTTGACTTCCATAAACGTCTTTGCAATATTCCCCGTACAAAATGTCTTTGAAACTGCACACAAAAAAAGGCTTTTGTCAATTTTTTTTTTATAGTTTACTTCAAAAGTAGCAGCTTTTCTTTTCATCTGTTTGCTGCAGAACAGACAAGCTGTTTTATCAGCAGTTTAAGTCCCTGCAAAGTTGTGCTCCCACTAAAGGGATTATCCAGACTAGTACAGCTTCTTCTGTATTGACCAAGTATTTTTACTTGATCATGTGCTCGTCTCCTGTTCCCCAGCCAATATTGCGCTGCCAAATGGTGCAGCCACTCAGCACGCAGGAAAAGAAGTGGGAAGTGTTACCTTGGGAACAACACAACCTAATAATCGTTGTGTTAAATCAAACTCTGCAGGCGCAGGACAGAGATCTCAAAGCAGACCCATTTTCAGAAGCCCTCCCTAAAGTGTCCCATTGTGTCACTACAGCCATAAGGTGCTGATGCATCTTTGCCACGCTATCACCACCGTGGAGTCCATAAAGCCATTCTTCAACTTCATTAAAGAATGTCTGTTGCTGCTGTTTCTCAGCATCTGTAAAGGGCTGAGGTCACATTTTTCTGCAGTGTACAGAAGCAGAAGCAAGGCCACTACTAAAGTCTGAATAAAAAACCTATTAGACTTTAAATAAGTCAAGCTAGTGCAGTTGCATCAACAATTTTGCAGTCCCAGTACTTAGACCTGCAGAGTCTCAGTTTGTTTGGACTTTAATATTGAAATGGCCGGAACTGGAGACCGGAGACTTTACAGTTTACAGTGTGCTAATGAAACCCCTTCACTATTAGAGGGCTTCTTATATTTGTTTTTAACACAAAGTCAGCAAACATTTTTTGATATATCTCATTTAAATCTGTTTTTTTTTATATATATATATATTTGGAGAAACATATGTACACCATCAGCAGTTCCAAATGTTTGCAGACTTGTTTGACTTGTTTGCAGACTAGAAGGATTTTATGGGTAGGATGGAGATGGACTGTAGGATGGAAAGGCTTGTCAAAGAGCCAGTGCACACACCTCCCATATCTCAAAAACATATTGTGTACGACTTGGGTTTGAAAAGGAGATGTAGTAGAGACAAATTATTCCCTCAGTTACAGTGTACAAGGTGGGCAAAGGAGAGGAGTGGTGTAATAATTCCCTCCCAGTACAGTCTGGGTTTAGTTCATGTAAAATGTGAGGCGTCATCTCCATCATCTCTTGAGCTCCTTTTTTGAGACTGTGCTTTTTTTAGTCAAGGCTACCTCTGTCATTAATTGAAAGCAGTGACTCTTCAACTCCAGGTCTTTCTCTGTTAAATGAGATTCTATAAATGCAACACTTTTTTGGCCTGTCTTTATGCTTTCCAAAGATAATACTTTAAGAATCTATTACCCTTGCTTTTAAATCATTGGCACGGACATGGTGAGAGGGTTTGGGTATTTTCATTTTCAGTCTTTTACAAAGTCTAAAAAGAAAAGAATGAAGGAGTACACAGGACAGTTTGTTGATCAGTAACAGAATTATGGTAGTGAGTAGTAGTGTAGTGTGTCCCTAATGATTTGTCTCTCTTGAGTTGTATGCATCCTCAAAATGATATACTTGTTACAGATGCATAGGCATAAAAGTATGAATCAGTATCATCCTCACAACTTAGTTTTAGGCCATTTCTTATAGCTGAAATGTGTGTTTGTGTCTACTTTTCATAAGTTCCACTTTGTCATGCGGGAGGCAGTTTGTAATTTGCGCTCTTGACTCATTTGTGATCATTAGTGACAGCAGACTTTGAATGGATGAAGGAAATCAAAAGTTGAAATCAGGGAATGATGGCAGTTTTTCTGTCTTGTTAGTAATTTAGGTTAATCATAAAATGTAAAAATATATTGTTTCTAAACAGCAGTCTGACACTCAAAGATATGTAATCTATAATAAAGCTTAAAATCTAGATAAATTACTACAAAGATTGCTTTAGAAATCACAGTTGTTTACCATTATTTAAGAAAGCACTGATCTCAGTGCTGTTTGTGGCCATTATACATAGTAATTATTTCCTTCTCTTTATCCTTTTCTTCCTCATTGGGTGAACTCTCCTCCATAACTATGCTCTTGCTGGGTCTCCTCCTTCATCACCTTTCACCCTCCAATCGTGGCTTTCCTCTGGAATCCGCTGCCTCCCCTCGGGCTCTTTTGGCTGCCCGTCTAAGGTAAGTGCACTGTTTTTAAAGTATTACTCACAGTCTGCCTCCTCTGGCGCTGGGGCTGTTTAGGATGCTCTTCCACTGACATAGCCTTCCACTCACAGCAGAGGTCTAGCACAGATTTAGCACTAGACCCAGCCAGACTTGATTGGGTTGGATTGAACTGGACAGTTAGCCCAGAGCCCTCCAAGACCTCACTATTCATTCCCTGAAACAAGCTTGTAGAGACATGTTGCACTAAGGACATACAATGCTCTCTAGCTGTATTTGCACTTCAAGGTTAGACATGACTAGTTTTTTCATGTAGTCAGAAAATGAGTTTCCTCGTGTTTTAGCAAAGCATCTAAGGACACGTGAAAATAAATAATGTGCATTCTGGTATAACAGCAGGGTAGAATCATCCCATCATCTGTAAGAGACACAAAGCAAGAGATGAGAAACACAATAATCCGACCATGACCTGACTACCTCAGGTATTTTTCTGAAGTGTACATGGCATAAAAACTTGGTAGCTGTTACAAACTGTGGTTTCATCAGAAGATGGAACTTTGTGAGACATAATCATTGATATAGAAATGAAAGTAAATACTGATACTAAGCTGAAAAAGAAGTGGAGCAAGGCCAGGGGAATGCAGCACGACAGTACTTGCAGAGAGGACTAAAACTGGTGTTTTAGCTATTTAAAAAAACAAGGATTATATTATTCTTTAAGGTATACAAACATGTGGCTTTCGCCTATATTTGATTTTTTTTTTTTTTAAAGTCTCACCACTAGTATTAATAAGTCACATGTGGTTGAGGTTTTGTGCTACTTTAGAGGTTGTGGCACAAAAGCTAAGCTGGGATTGTTTAATGTGTGTCACTGGAACTGGAACAAACAACGCCCTGAAGTGGTTTTCACTGTTGAGACAGTCCCGGGTTTCCTGTGGCATGACCCAGCTCTCCTGCTGTCTGAATTCTGAAACTTTTCTACACTCTGAGACGGCCCAGCATTCACAGTATTCACCTCATATTTTCTAGGTCATGTAATTTTCTGCCAGTTTCTGTTGAACTATTTGACAGCAAGGACAAAGCTAATCACTGCTCCCCCTGGTGGTGACAGATCTCAACACAGACTGCCTCTCAGTGGCTTTCACGTTCTCTGTATGGGTGTTTGTTACTGCTGTGACATTAACACATTGTGTCTATTCCCCAGTTAGATGCTGTTATTTTTAACAGTACAACAATTCATCTCAGTCTAAACACATCAGACATTTGCTTTGAGCACATTTGTGGACTCTTGTCACGCAAACAGTGGCCGGGTCCACCCACATTACCCTCTCTTCTTGGAAATAGCAATGTGGAGGAGCTTTTCACTCAGGCTTACAGGCACAGCTTGATGTGAGTATTTTTTATTTATTTTTTTTTTTAAATGATACTGAGATCTGCACAGCTATGCTTCATCTCCTGCTCTTCCACAGTGCTCCACTAGATGGTATAGCATAGTCAAGAGTGAAACAGCTGCTATTAGGAGGAGATGAGGAAAGGCGTTCTTGGAATGTGTGTGCTGTGTGTGTGTGTCTTAGGGTTTCATCAGATTAAGCAGTTCTATTCATGAGACATAGGGTAAACATTTGCCTTTGTCAATCCCCCCCTGCGACTCTTGTCATTGTTACAGCTTAGGGGTGAATTCGGTTCAAAGTCGAATATCAGGTTTATATAGTTGTGGTGGGGGGTGTGGGGGGAGGCTATGCAGTTTTGTATGTGTCACTGTGAGTTTATGAACTTGTCAGTGTCGATATCCGCCTAGTTACGCCCGTCACTTGTCTCTCTGCCCCTGTGTTTGTTGACGTTATCCTCATTGAGGTTCAGCTCCTGAAATCAGCTGTGACAGTGATTGCCGGGTAGGAGGATCATGAGAACTGACAAAGCCTTGATGGTTAACTGCATGAAAATAACTGCAGGTGTTGTCTTTAATGACAGCAATGTTTCAGTTGTAAATGAGTGGAATTAAATCAATGCTGCTTGTTTACACTTGTAAGGTACTTCTGTCAGCTCTGCTATTGCTGCCAGCTGGTATGACTGGATCATGTTCAGGACATTAGTTTGGCCACAATGCAGTATGCAGCTGCCTTTTCATGACAGCTAGTATCATAGGCACGCTAGGGGCAGAGGCAGAAATGTCTGAAGTTTTCACTCTTGTCTCCCAGCTTGCATGGCATGTAATGATGATGCTAGTGGAAGCCAGTTTAACTGACTTAACTTAAAGTGGCTTCAGGAAAACTTACTTCAACCAGAGCCAAAGCACAGATTTGGCATTAAAAACAGTCTCTCTCGCTCTCTGTGCTACTTCCAGGGCACAGGGTTTTCAAGGTTGTTAATTTGCACAAAACCCCAAACGAAGTTCAGGGCAGTGTTGTTCAGTCTAATCAGTGTTCATGTTCCCAGTCAGAGTCAGAGCTAATTATGATAACAATGAGTAGCTGTACCAGTGCCTCTGCCTGCTAAAGGTCATTTACTTTAATAGATCCAACCACAGGAGATTTGATGTTATCAGTGGATAAATCTGCAGATGTGGGGGGAAATGTACACACACACACACACACACACAAAGCTTCTACAGTTAAAACAGCTGAAAGAGTTTTGAATCAACGTGAGCTTTATACTAAACCTTTCCTTTTTACAATTCTCCATCGAATGCAATGCAGCAGAACAACATTTAGCATGAGAATATGTAAGACGTCCATTAGTATGTTACTCCTTACACCACAGAGGCTTGTTGCATGTGTCGTGTTATATACTGTACATTTATTGTGTGTGTGTGTATATATTTGTCTCTGTTATGCCATATATAAACAAACTCAACAAAGTGAATCTGAGGTTACACTTGGTCTACTTTTTTCTTTTTTTAAACTCTGGGCACAGCCAGTTTTCCTAATCCACTTTTCACCTGATTTGTGGATTTGGACACCACCTACATATAGTGTGCCTCAGGCTTTCTGTAGGAGGTGCTGTGGGAGTTTTCAGATGAAGTGGTGGTCATTGCTGTGAGCGATTCGCAGAAACTCTAATACCCAGAGTGAGAGCTGCACTCACATCCTTACTTATGAAGTTCAACGTAAAGTGAACGGTTTGCTGTGGTTCCTCCAAGATGAGCTGAAACTTTTGGACAGCTGCTTATTTGAGGGAACATTTGACACTAATTGCACTGGAGGTGTTTTTTTTGTTGAACACTCAAATAGTGTTTAAAAATAACTAAGGTTTTTATCATAAAGCAAAAAGGTCAGTCAGAGATAATATTTCCATGTTGAAAAAATAAGCTTCTGTGAGAAACAAACTGTATAAAAATCAGCAGGTTCATTTCTGAATTTATAAATATATTACGTTTTCAGTTTATTAGTTAAAGCTAGCTAAAACTAATTTATAGTGGTCCTACAGTAAATAGTGGTCAATCCTTTCAGGGTTATAAAATTTAAGCAGAATTGTTTTTAGAAGAAAATTCAAAGAAAATGTTGGTAAAAAGAAAGTGCACCCTTTGCCAAGTCTATAGTTTCACGCATCAGGACATCATAAAAAAATTATCTGGTCCTTAGCAGGTCTTAAAATTGGGTAAGTGCTACCTCAGATGAACAACACATAACCTATTACACCATGTCATTATTTATTTAACAAGAACTGAGCCAAAATGTTAAAACTAGCCTGTGATAAAACTAAGCACACCCCGTGATTCAATAGCTTGTAAAGCCACCTTTAGATGCACCCCCTTTAATTAATCATTTTCTGTATGATTTTATCAGCCTCTCACAGAATTGTGGAGGCGTTTTGGCACACTTTGTGGCATTGAGGTTTGCAGGATTTCATTTATGCACGACTCTCTGAAGGTCCTGCCGCGGCATCTCAATCAGATTGAGGTCTGGACTTTAACTGGGCCATTGCAACATTTTGGTTCTTTTCTTTTTCAGCTATTCTGCTGCAGATTTGCTGCTGTGCTTGGGATCATTGTCCTGTTGCATGACCCAATTTCAACCAATCTGCTAAAACTGGTGTTTTATCTGCCGCACAGATGGCCTCACATTTGACTCTAGAAAACTTTGATAGACAGAGGAGTTCGTGGTCAACTCAGTGACTGCAATTTCCCCAGGTCCTGTGGCTGCAAAACAAGCCTAAATCATCACCCCATGGTGCTTTACAGTTGGTATGAGGTGGTCTTTGCCATATGTGGTGCTGCACCTTATGACCAAACGTCTCCACTTTCGTCTCATCTGTCCAAAGGATATTGTTCCACAAGTCTTACTGTTTGTTCAGATAAGCAAAGCCATGTTGCCATCTTTTTTTTAAGAGACAAAGAAGTGGCTGCCATGAACTTTAACATTCTAAGTGCCTCTGATTAGCATCTCGTTACCTTCTGAATTCATGTGAAAGCAGGAAGGGCGCACTTATTTTTTCACAAACTGATTCTGCATTTTAGCTTGTTTTTTGTTAAATAAATGATGAAGCAGTAGTAGTATAATAATGGCGTTTTTTTTTTTACTACAAAGTTAAACCAGACCTGCTTCACATGATTGGGAATCCTACGTAAACGAGCGTTAGGAAATGCAGATAGTGGCACATTTAAATCTGCAAGAGTTTTTAAAAAC
Organism: Archocentrus centrarchus; assembly: GCF_007364275.1. Taxonomy (NCBI): domain Eukaryota; kingdom Metazoa; phylum Chordata; class Actinopteri; order Cichliformes; family Cichlidae; genus Archocentrus; species Archocentrus centrarchus. The sequence goes on along the minus strand of NC_044353.1, from coordinate 28,187,484 downwards.
ACAGACCAGTCAACAGGGTGTGAAATATTGGAAACATTGTGGGGGGTCGATGGTATTTCTCACTAAATCACACATTTGTGAGCCCCCCGACCACCACCACCACCATTCCACGATATCACATCTGATGCGTGACTCATGGCTGCTAAAATATGCTCTGCATTTTTAAACTCCTTGTAGGCATATGGGTCAAAATCTCCTCCACAACCTGATCCTTTGGCACTCCATGGTCGTCAGCTCGATGTAGATCCTGACTAGCACCGGCAGGCATAGACAAAGTCAGCACATCCTTTTCACGCTGACCCTGTCTTACAAGTGAGAGGTATCACTGGAAAATACCTGAGTACTTTTTAGCCCTCTCATCCACATCCAAGTTGGGGATTTCTAAACCTCCAGCATGGACTTATCCAACTCATTCTGTGCCACTTGTCTAACAGATCTTGCATTCTGTTGCTTTAACCAGTCCAGCTGTCGTGGAACCAAAAACATTTTATCCGTGTGCTCCATTTCACCTGTTTACTATCTGTCACGATGAGGGGCTGTGTGCGGCGGGAGAGGACCCAAATGCAGGACTGACACAGACTAACTTAAACTAAAAACTGGTTTATTATCAAACTCGAATAATACAAAATACGGAATCTCAACCAAGGCCAAAAATCAACTGGAAGCCTGGGAGAAAAGAAAAACAAAACTGAGCAAACAAAACACAGCTAATGGGAAAACTCGGGGAAACAATGATGACGACGTGACAACTAACAAAGGCAGACTAAGGGTTTAAATACACACAAGGGGATTAGGGCAAGTGGAAACAACAGGGGACGACAGGTGAACCAAATGAACCTAATAACAAAGGGGAAGCAAAACTAGATACAAAACACAGGGAACACGAGATTGTCAAAATAAGACAAGAACTGACTAAACATAACACTGAAAACTTGACAAGGAGAACATGCACAAAAACAACAAGGGAAACTAAACATACTCAAACAATATAACTATAAGAAACACTAAGGAACATAACCTAAAAAGTATGACAAAGAAGGCTACGCAAAAGAAACTCAAAATGCTGGGCCACTGGCCCAGGACCATGACACTATCATACTATGAATGGGATGTAGCGGTAATAGAAATCCCCCAGATTGGTTGATGGTCCTCCTTTTTTTTAAACTTTAACTTTGTGCACAATCAACCTGATGATTGACTTTTTTCTTTTTTTTTATACAAAAAGACTGACATCTATACATGTTGGTCTTTTTTTGGGGATATAAACAACCGGCTGGTTTGCCAGCAGGATGGTCCTGGGTCTTACATTATCAGGTGTCTTGGCTTTATAATCTATGAGAAGAAACCCATAGGGGGTAGCTGTTGTGTCAATAAATGCTTCAATCAAGTATTTGATGTTACTTGGAAACATCTGCCTGCCTAAAAGTGAGATTTGATATTTATCTCTGGGGTTATTAAAGAGATTCAGGTAATTGGTGTTCAAAGAAATTGTTCTACTAAACTAAATAAATACAACTTAGATTTCTACTTGGTGAACATGTTTTATACTTCCAAATTATTAGATGCATCATTCATTAAATCGTCTACAGTATAATGAGAAAATTGTTCTTGTCTGGAGGAAGAAGGACATCGTCCCTTAAGAGATTCAAGAAGCCTGTTCACAAAGTTGATATCTACTATCTTAAAAAGATTGTTATATAAAGGTTGCTAGCAGGAGTAGATATAAACGATGTGAAATAACTAGATGCATTTTGTAGGGTCTTTACCCACAATACAAAGCGCCTTGAGGCGACTGTTTGTTGTGATTTGGCGCTATATAAATAAAATTGAATTGAATTGAATTGAATTTTCAAAAACAGCTTTAACAAAAAATGTCTTTTCAGAATTACTTGGGCCACTAACTACTATACTAAAAGGGTGCTGTAGCCATGCTAGGACAAGCAACAACAGGGGAGGCAGAGGCATTATTCAACGTTTCAAAAGCAGTAGGCAACCGAGACCGATTAAGGAGAATAGCCATGCGGGCAAGTAATGCATCAAGTCTGGCTGATGTTTCTTCATGCCTCCGGTCAAAAGCCTCAAAATCAAGCTCTATAGGATCAGTAGTAACAGACCAACCACCACCACGACTCTTCTTACTTGGGGACAAAAACTCTGTGAGAGCCAGGCTGTTTCTGAAGGAGTTCTTCCTCACGGGGTAAAGATTTCCTCTAATAAGTGTGCAGGTTTTTTTATTAAATCTGATGATACTTTATCAAGTGCTAAGCCAATTTGATTTACCTTTTCAAATATTGTTTGCTGTTGGTTAAGCTTTTCTTCAATTTGTCCACAGATTTTTTCCTTGTTCATAGACGCTGGTTATTTGTTGTGGTATGTCGCTCTCTGGTTTCTCTGTTTCAGGCCTGTGAGTAATGTTTAAGTAGGTGTCATCTAGAAGACCAACAACAGACACTGGCTCGCACAAAGCACTCTGGGCACAGCCAGGAGTTTAATGTGATACTTTGGCTTAAATACTGAATAAGTTAAATGTTGAATTTGCCAAGTTTGAAGTCATAAAGTGTTACGTTCTTGTTTAGTTTCAGCAGGGAAATTTGTCTGCACACTTATACGATATGATGGACATACAGTACCAATAGCAGTGTTCCGAACTCATCTTGGAAGAATTCTCCACCAGGTCAAACATAGGTGAGCCAGAAGTGTTTAACTATACTGATACACATGAAAACGCCCATCAGATGATATTGTGATAGATGTGATGCAGTGTGCAGCAGGGAACAGAGCTTTAAGAAATGTAGCCCTTTCACTCTGTGGAAACCAGAGCTAACTTTGATTTGGCCCCTAAATGAACCATTTTCTTCAACAAACAATTTCTTATTATTCTGCTTCCTTTTGGGAATTTGATTTTGCATTTTCATATAAAAAAGTAACACTTCACTGCAAAGAGAGTTCTATATAAATGACTGACTCTGAGTACGTTTTGGTAGTGTGAATGTGTGAATTAGTCTTCTCGCTGCACGGTTGGTGGAGGAGTTTTATTGTTAAAAAAGAGGAGAGAGAAAAGAGGGGATGATCCCTGTGGTGAGTCCTGCCCTAGATTTTCATAATTGTTTAAGTTTCAAAGTTACACAGTCGACTGAAACTTTATGTTGTTGAATACACTGCAGTAAACAGTAGATTTTCAAGAGTTATATTGTGGTCACAGTAATAACAAAAAATCAGCTTGTTTTCCTGCCTTTGCTTCACATTTTTTTGTGTGCTGCTTGTTCTATAAATTCGTTATCTTGTGCGTTTACTCTGGGAAGATCTGCGGTCATTTTGGAAGCAGCTAATGGGAATCCAGGTAACATGAAAAATAAAATGTTACTCTGCACCGCTCTGAAAGCAATGTCTTATCTTTATTGCGCTGTCTGCTCATGCGTTGCACACTATCTGAGATGCTGAGCGGCCCTTGAAATTTGTAGTTTCATAAAGCTTACCTCATTTTTTTGCGTTGTTCTTTCAAATCTCTAGATAACCAATCATAACAGAGGGCTCTTAGGTGCTTCTTAGCTCCATTTCTCTTTCTTTATCACCATCTTCTCTGGATTCTGAGGAGTGTGATTTACTGAGGGCTGAAATGCAGAATGCTGCTATGTGTGGAATGTACAATTTTTTCATATTACAGTGGCGCAGATGCTTGGAATGTGAACAAAAATCAAGAGCACTATAAGTGAAAGTGTTGTTATTGAAGAACATTTGATCTCAGGCTCCTACTGCAGAATATAATGGAATTCTCAGCTGTGCAGCATCGGCATAAACACAGTGATTCCTTACGCTGTCAAGAGCAGGTCTGACAGTTTAAGGTGTTCTGGTTTTATCAAATGTATCCACTTTTAATTCTCTTATTAAATGTAATTATTTTTTGCTGTAATTACTTGAACGTGGCTTCGATTATAATCAAGTGTGATATTTATCTGTAATCAGCTTTTGTTGGCAAGATAAGCTGAAAGCACTGGAGATTTAACAGGGACCTTTTTATGTTGCCTGACCACAACTTTGCATCTTCTATCCAAAAGTGAGGTAAGCCACGTAACATAAGGAACCAGGCTTTGCAATCTTTTCTTGAAGTGTTATTCAGCAACAGTTTTTCAGACTTTCTGAAGGACTTTTAAAGTTTTTCTTTGGGCATTGGCTGTTTTTTTTTTTTTTTTTTTTCCTCCACTCATTTTCAGTCCAGTCCAACTCAAGGGATAAACTGAGAACTTGGCAGCCTGTCACAAAAATACACAATTTGTTTTCATTTGATTAGATAAATACTGTATAACAGTGCCAACGATAACACTTTTTGCCAGGCATAAAATTGTATTTTTGCACTGTCAAGGGGATTCCCAGAAAGCTACAGTATTAGCCAAAAACTTGGCGTGTCTCAGCGTGGTGTGTAGTGGGTCCTTAAAAATCTGTGAGGAAAGTAGAGGACCAAAGAAAAAGTGGGAGACCTAATAAGCTATATACAGCAGATGAACAGTATCTGAAAGCCGTGTTCTTAAGAAATTGGGAAGAAATCCGGCAAAGACCTGACACAGGAACTGAGAGATGCATCTGGCTCTTCAGTGGATCCATCTACTGTTTGCCGAAATCAGAAATTACTTGAGTGGAAGGGTGGCTGTCGAGAAACCTTTCTCAAGGAAAAGAAGCAGGGAGAAGTAGCAACAGGTCAATATGTATGGAGAAGGTCAGGAGAGCAGTACCAGGGTAGGCGTCTACAGCCATCTGTAACACACATATGCAGGCTCTGTCATGGTTTGGGTCTGTATTTTATCCAGTAGTTTTAGCGATTTTTGTCAGATTTTGATCCATGCGCTACCATCTGGAAAAACACACTACCAATGCAATAACAGCATAGTGGGATAGAAAAACATACAATGGAACATTATCAGTCATGGATTGGCCTCCCTAGAGCCCCGACTTCAACATTATTGAAGTTGTGTGGGAACATGTTGATCGAGAAGGGCAATAAAGGCAGCGAGCTTCATAACAAGAGCTTTGAATGTCCTTCCAGAAACCTGGAGAACTATTCTTGAAAACTACAGGTGCTGATGATAAAATTAGAATATCATGAAAAAGTTGATTTATTTCAGTAATTCCATTCAAAAAGTGAAACTTGTATATTCTATTCATTCATTACACACAGACTGATATATTTCAAATGTTTGTTTCTTTTCTTTTTGATGATTATAACTAACAACTAATGAAAACCCCAAATTCAGTGTCTCAGAAAATTAGAATATTGTGAAAAGGTTCAATATTGACGACACCTGGTGCCACACTCTAATCAGCTAATTAACTCAAAACACCTGCAAAGGCCTTTAAATGGTCTCTCAGTCTAGTTCTGTAGGCTACACAATCATGGGGAAGACTGCTGACTTGACAGTTGTCCAAAGGACGACCTTTGACACCTTGCAGAAGGAAGGCAAGACACAAAAGGTCATTGCTACAGAGGCTGGCTGTTCACAGAGCTCTGTGTCCAAGCACATTAATAGAGAGGCGAAGGGAAGGAAAAGATGTGTTAGAAAAAAGTGTACAAGCAATAGGGATAACTGCACCCTGGAGAGGATTGTGAAACAAAACCCATTCAAAAATGTGGGGGAGATTCACAAAAAGTGGACTGAAGCTGAAGTCAGTGCTTCAAGAACCACCACGACGTATGCAAGACATGGGATTCAGCTGTTGCAGTCCTTGTGTCAAGCCACTCTTGAACAAGAGACGTGTCAGAAGCGTCTTGCCTGGGCTAAAGACAAAAAGGACTGGACTGCTGCTGAGTGCTCCAAAGTCAATTTTGCATTTCCTTTGGAAATCAAGGTCCCAGAGTCTGGAGGAAGAGAGGAGAGGCACAGAATCCACGTTGCTTGAGGTCCAGTGTAAAGTTTCCACAGTCAGTGATGGTTTTGGGGTGCCATGTCATCTGCTGCTGTTGGTCCACTGTGTTTCCTGAGGTCCAAGGTTCCTTCCTGCTGCTGACCAACTTTATGGCGATACAGATGTCATTTTCCAACAGGACTTGGCACCTGCACACAGTGCCAAAGCTACCAGTGTTTGGTTTAAGGACCATAGTATCCTTGTTCTTAATTGGCCAGCAAACTCGCCTGACCTTAACCCCATACACTGTAAAAACGAATTTGTTGACTCAACTTGACTTAGTCAAGTAAACTTGTTGCTTTGACTCAGTTAAGTTTTGAAAATGTAAAGCTTCAAGTGAACACTGAACACTTCAGCTTTATCTGTAGCTGCTACAGCTCTACATAAGACAACCCCAGCTGATGCTGTATAGAATTCTCATTCTTGCTGATCTACATGTATGATTTGGCAAAGATTTTACACCGGATATTCTTCCTGATACAATTCTCCCCATTTATCTGTGCTTGTGACAAACACTGAGTATACTGGCAAGTCTCTAGTCTCTATTGCACTGAAAACATTTCAAAGTAAAGAAATGTACTCACATCCTTGTTAAGACGTTCCAGTGTGGGCGTAATTTCTTTAACCCCCTCATTTGACCTGAACCACTGAATAGACGGCTGTCCAGATGCTCATAGAATGAACTGAGGTCCATCAGCCTTGTGAATTACATGAGGACCTATATGAAGAGGTGACATTACATAATTTTAGTACAATATTTTCATTTTAGTCCATGTTAGGTGAAATTACAGCAAGATGTCTAGCAAACATTCAAAAAATGCATAATTACCAAATAGTCCTCACCCAGTCAAAGTACTCTAAATACAACACTTGCAAGACCACCTTATTGACTGCACTGCACAGCCTGCATTGAAGCGTAAAATCATTTTTTACTAAGAAGAAAAAAAAAAACTGTTTTCCAGGTTTTAATATATTTAGATATGGAGACACTTCAGTTTATTAGAAACTACACTGAATGACAACTGATAACTGCAAAAACAGAAAATAAAATAATAATGTTAAGTGAACTGATTTTAATAATGATTTAACTGTAGCAAAATTAATATGAATGAATAGAAAAATTTAACAATACCTTTTGCTTGTGTGTGTTGACTGCAGCTTGGCTTCTAAAAAACTGCAGCTGCACAAAGAAAGAGATGATCAAACAATCTGTAACACTGTAACACTTTGATAACTTGATACACAAACTTTAGCTAATGTATTATTTTTTTTACATTGAATCAATTAAATAATTATCACCTTCTTTGAACCAGTAATTAGTGCTGCCATAATTTGATTTTTATAAATTATACTGTCAGAGCTGATTGTCATGCCTTATGAAATATGATACAATGATGTGTGTATTTTATTATATATACTATATAACATAGTTTGTGTCACAAAATGGCTTAATGAGAAAAAAAGTAATTACATTATTAATATTAGTACTCCTGTTTAATAACAATAATAATATAATTTATGAAAAGTAAAACTATCAATTCACCAATTATTAACCGTGGTTATATACAGTGTCACCCAATTTCTGTATCTCACAGAACTGAATTTAAGTTTCAAAGCCATGATGGAGAAAACCAAACTCCTCCTCCTGCCGCTGACAGCAGACAGGAGGAGGAGAGGACGTTAAACTGATGATGATGATGATGATGGTGGGCCCATTATAAAAGACATGCAGCAACCTTTACAGCATGCACACTAATATAATTTTAACATCACATTACAGAACTTCAGACAGTCATTAGTACAGACAGGCGTGTGCATGTGCGGGCGTTCTCGTCAAATCACCGACAGCCGTTTTTGTTTGTTCAGTGCAAAATGCAGAAACCCTTTCTGCAGAGGGAGTGGGAGCAGCAACTGTTTGTGCATTCATCCAAGACAGCTAAATATCAAGAAAGGAAATATTTAGAATAAAGACTATATCCGCTCACCAAAACTAACCACAGATTTAATCAAATCGTTAAGTCAACAGGTTTTGCAAGCTAGCTAACCAGCGAGCAAACTTGTACTGCCAAAAGCCACAACGAACTAAACATGAAATATGCATTAAAGTTGTGGTGACTGACTGAGGCAGAGTATGGATGTTTAATGCTTCGGAATAAAAAAGCTATAAATACTTACTTGATAATAACGTACAGTCCACTTCTTAACCAACATGGCTGCCAGGTTCTTCGCTAAATTTCAAATGTGACCCGCGACTGTGAGCATCATGTGACCATGACGTCATACTAAGGGCGCATGCGTATTACATAAAATACGAATCCTAACGCGATTTCTTTAGTTAACTGAACGGATTATTTTGAGTTTTTACGTATTTTTTCAAGTTGAAGTTGTTGTAACTCATCTTAGTTAGTTGTAATGGGCACTGAGTTCACTCAACATAATTACATGAGTCCAGCTGACTAAAACCCCAAATCCCTTTTTACAGTTTAGAAAATCTATGGGCTATTGTGAAGAGGAAGATGTGATAATATTCTAATTTTCTGAGATAATGAATTTGGGGTTTTCATTAGTTGTCACTTACAATCATCAAAATTAAAAGAATATACAAGTTTGACTTTTTGAATGGAATTACTGAAATAAATCAACTTTTTCATGATATTCTAATTTTATGACCAGCACCTATACTTAAAGAAATAACAGGAAAGTTTGCCTGTGGTTTCTTGTAACTGCCATGCAGCTAACGCATTAAGATATTAATATGAACCACACAACCCACTTTCAGTGACTCTATTGAAGAATGATGTTTTATTTGACTTCTAAATAATCTTTGGTCATGTGAAGAGACTGATTTGTGTAGAGGGGAAACAGCCAAAGTTTTCAATAGAGCTGCTACAGAATTGATGTTAATTGGCTACAGCTGATATAATCTCTTGCCTGTGACTTTTCATTTTGCTGACAATGAATTCAATCCAAAATGGAAAACTGACTAAATCAGACCCGTTTCTTCTGCTGTAGTTGAATTAAATGGGAGTGGACAATTGGGTCCACCAAATGTTTATCTTAATGCACCCGGCTCCTAGACAGTAATGGGTAGAAATGTGGATTAATTAACATTTTCTTCTACAGAGTGCCTGAAAATCTTCATCAGATTTGCTAGTTTTGAATAAAAAAAAGTAGAAGCAGATATTCCAGCCTTTTTCAGTGTTTCACAAATATATATTTTATAAAGGCTAAATAAGCTGATGAAAGAATCTTTTGAATATCTCGTGAATATTGCATGAGAGTTGTTTTTACTTAGAACTTCCTGATACTGCACTGATGTTATTAGGTATGTCCAAGAAAACGCCTTAAAAGTACAGCATGAAGAAATACTTTCTGTAGACGTGGTTACTTCAAATCCTAAGCTAGGCTATTTTTGTTTTTTTGATTATTTTTTTGTGACTTCTGCGGCACTTGCAGTGCAGCCAGTGTTTGTGATGGTCATTGTTAGACACTCCTACAGTATAGAAATGATCCAACACTGGATTATCTGCTGAAGAGGCTCAATAATTTTGGCTTGCTGCTACATCCAGTCCTCCAGTACTCAATGCCACCTGATGCAGGTGACTGAGAGAGGTGAGATTGTAAAGCACATTGTGTGATAAGTGGTGCTGTGAGTTAAAACAAAACAATGCCCCCCTCCACACACACACACACACACACACACACACACCCAGTTGATCAGTTTATCTGTTAATTCTGCTTTCCTGTGATTGCTTGGCAAGAGCTTCATCCACTGTTGCGTGGGTGTGTGCCAGCACTAGCTGGTTAGCATCTTCTGCAACCTTATACAGTACATGAGTATTCCTCACGTAACAATCTGCTGTTCATTTTAGTTAAATGTGTGAATGATTCAAACTGTTTTTTAATGAACTGTCTTCAGTCAGACTCTCAGTGTAGCTTACATCTTTCAGGTGGGACTTTAGCCTCTGGCACAAAGCTGATGTAACTAAAGTTGTAGTAATGAGCAATATTAAGTCAGTTATTTTGTTACGTTCTCTTCCTCTGATAAAATCCAGCACTGCGTAATGAAATGGTTTCAGATTTGGATTTTATTTTCACGAGAAATTAATTTGCTCTGCCTGCAGAATCTGAGCTCAAGCGATCTGCTGGTATGTTAGTGTGCAGAAAATCACCGTAATAAGATTAATCGTTCCAATAATTCACGCTATGTGTCTGTTCTTCCTGAGGCTGATGAAATACCCTCCTGCCCCCTTAAAGTGTCACTTATCTACAACAGCCAAAGTGTGTAGATCCCAGTGTCTAATCATTCGGTAGCATTTCTATTCCAGCAGCTGCTTAAAATAAATAAATAAATAAATAAATAAATATATATATATATATATATATACATTCTTATGATTCTGTGGTCAGGGAAATGGCAAACATCTTGAGGGGAAGGATTTGTCTCTGTGTCTTTAGATGTCTGGGAGAGCCTGCTGGTTTAATGGGTGGTGATTTGTCCTGAAGTCTGGAGTGAATCCAGAGGAGTGTCTGTACATACAGTACTGTATAGCTGGCCCTCTGAATCGGAAGGTTGCAATACTGGGAGGAGACGATACCATGAGCCATGCTGGATGTTGATTCAGAATTGATTGATCAGCAGGTGATGAAGTGAGCTGGTTTGCCTTTGCTATTTATATGACAACAAGGACACTTAACCACACACATACAAACACTGAAACACACAAACTGCATCTTTCTGCCTCACAAATATTCATGCATATAAAAACTGAATAAACAGGTATCATGCTGTTTTGCAACTTTGTATAAAAGAGACAAAAATCAATAAATGGTGTCTCTCAGACAGCTCACTCTTCCTGTCCCCTGCTGTGCTGCAGGAAATAACAGCTAGAAATCATGATGTTTCTTAGCAATGCCAGAGTAAAAGTAAAAAAGATTTTTTTGCCCACAGAGCATTTTATATGTCCTCACATATTGCAAAGTGGTGTTTAGCGGAAGCAGGAAACGAAAAAACAATTTCCCTTGAATTAGTATGCTGCAGTGGATGTCGCTTTGGCTGTTATTTACCCAATTGTAATCCATGTGTGGAGTGCATTCAGACTACACTGCGGGACGTTTAGCACATCATTTATACTTTGCATGCTGGGTGGTGAGTGTATTTGAGAAGGAGTCAAAAACAGTTCAAAGGATCATAGACAGGGAAAAAAAGTCCTGCTCCTCATGGACCGGTAGTGGTTCAGTTCCAACTCAGTTACTTCCAAAAGCCATCAGCTCTCTAATGAAGTGATGCACATTGGAATTGCAGCCATTCAGTGCATACTCCCATAATGACCTGATGAGTTTCACGCATCTCGTATCCTCCTGCTCCTTATTTTTCAAGCTTTTCTTTTTTTTTTTCCCCCATGTCCATACTTAGGTATGGTTGCTCTGCCATTCACTTGCACTCTCTTTGAAAGATTAAGACAACCACAGGGGACAGCCCTGAAACAGGGAAGAGGAGTGAAAAAAGGAAAACAAATGCATCGAGTACTTCAGTCATTGCCATCTTGCCTCCATGGATGTGAGTTGCGTTTGGACTAAATGTTATGTTTAGATTGGGCCTTTGTTCCGACACAAGTCCAGCCCACCCGTACCCTGGGGATTCATCCACTAAAAAATTGCAGCCCCGCCTTTGGGTGCCAATGTTTCATTTGAGCGAAGCTGTTTGGTAAAGTGTGGTTTGTCCTGGAACCCTAGAGAGAGGGTTATGATTGAGGCTGATGGGAAGCAGAGAATAGGAGAGAGTGGCTCTGCCCTGCAGGGCTGCATATTGACTCAGCATTCATCGACGAGATCATTAGAATAAATAGATGAGAAGCCGCAGGAATAGAAATCTCTTCAAGTTCGTAACCATACGCAGTTTTGTAGAGGGCAGTGAAAGTTATAACGGGAAGTCTTAACACTATTAAAGATGAAGTTACACCTTCACTTTAAGCATGCCATTGTCCAGTCATTCATCTGCATGGGCATTCATCATGTAGGCGAACCTAGTTTCATCCAGTTGTATATGGCTTTGGTTCATTATCCATCTTGTGTGGATCAGAGAAACCTTTAAAGGAAGTCGTCTTGTCTGACCTGGAGTACATTGATTTTTTGATACTTGGACAGATAGGACCTTCTTCATGAGTCGACTTAATAGCTCCCATTCCAGGCACATCTTAATAGAAGTGAAGTGAACAAATTTTTGCACCAGTTTTTAAATAACTTCTATTTTCTTTCATTTCTGAAAGCCAATTTTAGCCACAGTGAGAGTTCCTTTATCACATTTAAGCATGCGGCATCCTTGTGACTGCACGGTAATCAAAACAAATTGTGATAACTGAGATTCTGTACCAAACTGCAAATCAGCTTTTTTGCCTTGTTTTTAAAACATGTTTTTCTGCACGTTACCAGTGAAACCAATTCATGTGTAATATCTAAGCACATGCCTTTCAAAAGAACAGCCCCCACCCTCCCTCCACCAAAATATATCTTAAAACTCATGACATAATTTAAATCAGGAAAATCTTGAGAATCCGCTGAACCCAGGACTAATCCTAATGGGTAAACAAGTATTAAAACTAATGATTTGAACCTTTGTTTTTTTCCTGGTGAAACCCAGTTGATGTTTTGGCAGCAGAAGTGAAACGATAACACAGAGCATTTAGAAAGAAGTGCTACCCCTGAGCAAAGCACCTGTTCTATAGTTTTTGCCAAAGCCTTTTTTTTTTGTACATGTTTAATAATATACAAACCTGCTATATGAATATATTCATTCATCCATATCTGTTTTTGTGCCTCCTGGGTGTTTTCACTCTTATCTCCTGGGTGGGCAGAAGAAAACAGTGGGCAGATTTCGGTGATGAGGGGCAAACATGACACATTTTTATTCACCGAGTGCAATTCCCAAGATGTCATATGAGCTGTTATTGTTGTTTTCAGTCTTGTTGCTACATGGCACCCAAGGTGAAATTTCAGCCTGTATATATATGTGTAAAGTGTAGTATGAGTGCACCGTGTTCCACATCCCAGGGCATGTGTGTCCTGGCTATACAAGGATAACATTTGATTATTTGTACTGTCTTTGTGAAGGTGAGGGAATATGTAATAATGTTTTACAGTACCTCAGGCTTTAGCCAAAAGGATCACAGAAAAAGGCCATATTATATTTTTATTGGTTTACTTTGCATTTTTCAACAGAATCTGCAATAAATTTGATATATTAAGGAAGGCAAATTGCGTTTCTCGTGCTCAACACGAGGCTTCAGCTTGGAGGTCACGTCTGTGAGATGCGTCACTGCTGAGATCACGCGAGAGCTGTGCGTAAGTAATATGGCGGTATAGTAAACAAACCGGTGCAACTCAGGTAAATCAAACCAATATATTTATACCAAAATAGAATTATTCCTAATACTAACCTCTGCCTATTAATTCTTTCAATATAACAAACTGGACAAGGAAACATTGTACAGCCTGGAGAGCTACGTCGACGAGTGCTTTGACAACTTCGTGATGGGCAAACCACAAAAAAATCCTGCTACCACGGCCACACCAACTCCTAAACGCACTCGTTCCGAGTGCTCAACAAGCACATCCACATTATCCCCAGAGAAAAGCTTCACTGATGTCCTGGACTCCATCGACAAGAAGCTAACTAGCCTAGATGCCCGACTTGCCTTGGTGGAGGTTTTACACAAGGAATTCCAACAGCTGAGGGTGTCGTTGGAGTTTAGCCAAGAGCAGGTGAAGGCGCTTGCTGTCGAGAACCAAACGCTGAGGGACACCGTGAAACAACTCACCGATGGAATGACACAGCTGACCGGGGAAAACAAGAAAATGAGGGAGACCATTCTGGACATCCAGGCTCGGAGCATGCGGGACAACCTCGTCTTCTCCGGGATCCCAGAGCAAGCAGAGGAGGATGCCGAAGCCTCGGTTCGCGAATTCCTCCAGCATCAGCTGAAACTCCCGAGTGAAGCGGTAAAAAATATAACTTTCCATCGTGTTCACCGGCTCGGAGGTAAGAAGCCCGATAACAAACGGCCTCGGCCAATTGTAGCTAAATTTGAACATTACAAGCAAAAAGAGCAGGTCAGGAGTCGGGGCAGAGAGCTGCGTGGCACACACTACAGTGTTAATGAACAATTTCCAAAAGAGATTCTCGATCGGAGGCGAGTATTATTTCCAATAAGGAAGAAATACATCACTGAGGGCGTCAGAGCTACGGTAGCTGTAGATAAGCTTTATGTTAACGGTCAGCTGTACAGGGACCGGGAGGTTACCCCATGGCTTTATTAGGAGCAACTTCATGTTAATTTAAAGCATGTAATTGATTAGATAAGAGATAAACTTAAACCGCGGCCGGTCTACAGGTCTCTATATAACAATTAATGCACAGCTCTTTGTTTTGTTATCATGTTGTTTTTTTTTCTTTTTTTATGCTTGGCTCTTTGGTGTTTGCACTGTTTCATTTCTCTCTCACTTTACACTCCTTTTTCTTCTTCTTTTTTTGCACCCAACATGTTTGCCACACGGACATACAGCACACACACTGCCATACAGGATACACAGTCATGCAGGACACGTACACATGCGCACACAAGGTCATGGAGGACACATGCGAGGACGCGCGCACACATCTTTAGTAAACACACAACACTTCACCTGTTAATCTAAACATGAGCACACTCAAGTTTGTCTCATGGAATGTACGCGGAGTTGGTTCAAGGGAAAAGAGAGTGAAAATTATTAATCGGTTAAATGATTTACAGGCTGACGTTGTGTTTCTACAGGAGACACATGTGTCCAGAACATCTGCGCACACACTCTCCTCTCCACAGTTCCCTCACATGTACTCAGCCTGCTACAACTCCAAACAAAGAGGTGTAGCCATATTGATTAACAAAAAGATAAACTGCATCATTAGAAATACTACATCAGACCCAGAAGGTAGATTTATAATACTCAATTTAACTATTCAAAATATAGATTTATGCATTGCTAGTATATATGGGCCAAATGTTGATGACCCCTCCTTCTTTCATACCTTCTTCACTTTGCTGTCCGATCACTCTGACACCACACTTATAATAGGAGGAGACTTCAACCTGGTACTTAATGCAGATATTGACAGGCTCAGTACAGCAGTGAGTCAGAAGAACTGGCAGTCTGCAGACATTCTTAAACAGTACATGAAGGATTTTGGTCTTTGCGATGCTTGGCGTTCACATCACCCCACTCTGAAAGATTATAGTTTCTTCTCACCAGTACACAAGTCTCACTCCCGCTTAGATTACTTTTTAGTTAGCAGCTCCATGATGATGGATATCACAGACACTCAGATTCACCCTATCACTATCAGTGATCATGCACCGGTGTCTATGTCTCTGACACAGAAAAGAGTCACACCACCAACCAGGAACTGGAGATTTAATACATCATTACTTAAAGAACAAGATTTCATTAATTATTTCAAAAAGGAGTGGTCAGCATATTTAGAAAATAATGATCAACCTGGAATATCACCATGTGTTCTTTGGGAAGCAGGAAAAGCAGTAATGAGGGGCAAAATAATATCTTACTGCTCGCATAAGAAAAATAAAGAAAAAGCACTTGTGTTAGAATTAGAACAGAAAATTAAATCTTTAGAAACTGCCTATGCCGCTTCACCACAAGAACATATAATTAACAACATGAGGAAACTAAAACTGGAGTTAAATGAAATAATTGATAAAAGGACACAATTCATGTTGCAGAGGCTGCGTTTAGAAAACTTCGAACATGGAAATAAATCTGGAAAATTTTTGGCTAACCAGTTAAAACTAAATAAAGAAAAAACAGCCATTTATTCTATTAAAGACTCAACTGGTAATATTACCCACGACCCACAACAAATAAATAACTCTTTTAGAGACTTCTATGAAGCCTTATACTCATCGCAGATTAATCCATCTGATGCTGAAATTGAAGAATATCTTAATAACATTAATCTACCTAAACTAAATGATGAACAGGCCGCGACTCTTGATTCACCTCTTTCATCATCTGAATTTTACGAAGCAATACAGCATCTCCCAAATAATAAAGCCCCAGGCCCAGATGGTTTTCCAGCAGAGTTTTATAAAGAATTTTGGTCTGTACTAAGACCCTCTTTTCTCAGAATGGTGGCTCAGATTCAGAGCAATCATGCGGTCTCTCCAAACATGAACTCTGCTAACATTAGTCTACTTCTTAAACCAGGCAAAGACCCCACACTCCCATCCAGCTACAGGCCAATCTCTCTGATTAATGTAGACCTTAAAATAATTTGCAAAGTCCTTGCCAGAAGGTTAGAAAAAATCACTCCATCTATTATACATCCAGACCAAACAGGTTTTATCAAGGGTCGGCACTCTGCCAATAATACACGCAGACTGATAAATATAATAGATTACTGTTCTATTAATAAATTAGAAACCACAGTTGTCTCTTTAGATGCAGAGAAGGCATTTGATAGGGTAAATTGGAAATTTCTTTTAGCAGTTCTACACAAATTTGGATTTGGTTCATCCTTCAAAAACTGGATCAGAACATTATACAGCTCTCCAAATGCACGTGTTAGAACAAATGATCTTATTTCCCAAAGCTTCAGTCTGCAGAGAGGCACCAGACAGGGCTGCCCACTTTCTCCTTCACTCTTTGTCATTTTCATTGAACCACTAGCAGCAACAATCCGACAAAATGTAGATATTAAAGGAATTCAAACAGAAAACACAGACCATAAGATAAGCCTTTATGCTGATGATGTATTACTCTTCCTTGAGAACTCACAAACTTCTCTTCTAAAAACAATCACACTTATAGATAAGTTCTCATCTATATCAGACTACTCCATCAATTGGAGTAAATCAAACGTTTTACCTCTAAATTGTAATTTTCAGAACACCACGACCACCTCACTACAATCTGGCAATATTAAATATTTAGGTGTTAATTTTTCCCCCAGGCTGTCAGACCTGGTACGGTTGAATCATATTCCTCTATTAAAAACAGTAGAGGATGATCTCACACGTTGGAACTCTCTACCTATATCTATCATGGGGAGAGTTGCCACAGTAAAAATGATGATTTTGCCTAAAATCAATTATTTGTTTTCACTGATCCCTAATAAACCTTCTGTTGCCTGGTTTAAATCTCTAGACTCAAACATTTCAAAATTTTTGTGGAAAAATAAAACCTCAAGAATAAGTTTAAAAACTTTACAAAAGCTAAAATGCAGTGGTGGTCTAGAACTCCCAAACTTTTATCACTATTTCTTAGCCAATAGATTACAGTATATTTCAAGATGGATCAAATCAAGCCCTTTAGACAGCCCATGGCTGGATTTAGAACAAACACTCTGTGGAAAAGTGAAAATCTCTGACTTACCTTTTATTAGCGTCAGTATTAAACATCATAGCGGTTTTAAAAGTCTTAACATAAACACCTCTCTGACAGCCTGGTGGGAATTCTTAAAGATAACAAAGTCTTCACTTATCCCATGTGAACTGACACCCATTTGGAACAATCCAGATATATGTCAGAAAAAAACAGTACTGAACTTCTCAACATGGCAAGAGAAAGGAATAAAGAACTTAGAACATGTTATTCACGATGGGACCTTTATTTCATTTGAAGAACTTATTTCCAAATATGAAATTAGCAATAGCAAATTTCTCGAATACCAGCAGTTGAGGTCTATCATACAGGCAAGGTTTAATTTAAATAATTTAAAATTAGAAACCCCTGTACTGGTAACAGAATTTCTAAATCTTTATACCCCTAAATTACTATCAAAAATATATAAGTTATTATTAAAAATTAATGATTCAATATCCCTCCCAACTACAAAATGGGAGCGAGATCTTTCCATTAACCCAGAGGAAAACTTCTGGACACAGATATGTTTAAACACTTTCAAAATGACTAAAAGTCCGAATTTACAACTTATACAATACAAAACTCTCCATAGAATACATTATACAGGACACAGGATGTTCCAAATGGGCCTCAGAGACACAAATATATGCACCCACTGTTCAGGCAACCATACTGAAAACTATATGCATGCAGTTTGGTCTTGTACACCTGTTCAGAGGTTCTGGCAGAGGATATGTGAGGAATTATCCACATGTTTTAATTGCGATATCCCAACATCACCAAAACTGTGCATTCTAGGTGATTTAAGTGAATTAAACATGGAAACAAATATATCACACATAGTTCTTACTACCTTATGCATCGCTAAGAAAACTATCCTCATGAATTGGAAATCAAAAAATGATTTATGCGTTACTCACTATAAGAATCTACTTTTAGACCACATTAGTCTGGAAAGAATGTCTGCCACCTCTAAAAATCAACTGGCAAAATTTGAATCTCTCTGGTCCCCACTGATCAGCTCCATCGCATGATGGGGGTGACGAGCTGTGGTCTAGTTTCATGGCGCACCCGGTAGGTGGCTGGGGGTGGGCCGGGGGGGCCTGGGTGTCTGATGGCTCTGGCCTGGAGGCGGTGGCTACCGTTTTGTGGTTTCTGTGACCGGGCCCTGGTTGTTGGTGGTGGGGACTTGGATGGTGCTCTTATGGTCGTGGGGTGTGGGGCTCGGGGTCCCGTGGTGGCGGTGCTGGCCCCGTCCGGGTGGCCGGCTTCCTCTGTGGGGGCCGGGGTGCGGGGGTCGGGGCCCTGGTGCCCGGGGTTGCCCGTTTCCTGGCTGGGCCCCTCCCTGCGCTGGAGGGGTCTGTGCCCCCTTGGGCGCGCCGCCGTGTGGGGTGGGTTGGCTGTGTCGGGGTGTCTGGCTGGCATTCCGGGATTCTGGGTGCCCTCCCCCATGGGGTGGTGGGGCGCTCAGGTGAGGGAGCAGCAGTTGCCCCACACGGGGCCGGTTGGTTCTGACTCAGGACCACTGTGTGCGTGTGTGTGTATGTGTGAGTATGTATGTGGGGGTGTGTGTCTGTGTGTGTGTGCGTGTGTGTACGTGCGTGTGTATGTGTGCGTACGTGCGTGTGTGTGTGTGTGCGATATTTGTTGTCCTTTGTATGCATGTGGGGTGTGTGTTGTGTCCTGTTTGCAGTGGGGGCAGTGGGTGCCGGCCTGGAGTACGGTGGCGTCCTGGGGGTGCGGTCACTTCAGGCCCTGGACCTGCCTTCCCTGGGCTGCGGGGGGGTGTATGGAACTGGGGTGCCTAGTGAGCCAGTAGCTAGCTGGCTCTCTTCCTCCGGGGGGTAGTCCTCTGCCTCCCGGTCATATTTATCCTGGCCCCTCCCCTCCTCCCACTCAGTTTAACATCACATTATGCACACATAGGTTCTCGGGGGTGGGGGGCTCGTGCTGCAGTGAGTAGGGCCATCACCTCGGCTCTGCTCGCTGTGCTGCGTGATGTCCCACTCCTCCTTTTTTAATTGCATTATACAGCTCACAACACATCATAGTACATATAGGGCCTTGGGGGGCAGGTGTGTCACACAGTGGTTAGTGGGTGGCACTGCTGAGGTGGCCCCACTTGTCTGTTCACTGCTGCCTGCACCTCAATTTTATTTACATTTTAGACATTGAGGGCCTTGGGGGGACGGTGTGGATGGGCGCTGTTATTCAGTGCTCATATTACATCTGTCCCTCCAATTTTAAAAGCACTGTAGTTTTCACACAGCCATACACATTCTTCTCAGTACATACATTCACATCACCCCCCCAACACGCTGAGTGGGAGGAGGGGGCGGGCGGGCCTTCTCACACCCCGGTTCCATGCACCCCGCCTGGGATGGGGACTGGCTCATTGTTCGGGGCTGGGTTGGCTGCTTCCCTGGGTTGCCGCTGGCTTGGTGCTGGTACCCGCTCTCCCACATTAGGTGTCCATGTTTGTTACATGTGCGTATGCATGAGTGTGTGACTGGTGCATGCGAATGTGCGTGCGTGTGTATGTGCGTGTGTGTACATGAGGGAACGACTGGTACGTGTGTGTGTGTGTGTATGTGCGTGTGAGTGTGAGTGTGTATACATGAGTGTGTGACTGGTGCATGCGAATGTGCGTGCGTGTGTATGTGCGTGTGTGTACATGAGGGAATGACTGGTACGTGTGTGTGTGTGTGTGTACGTGCGTGCTTGTGAGAGTGTGTGTGTGTGGACAGCTGGGCCTGGGTTGGTGGCTTGCCAAGCCTTGGCACCGGTGGGACACGGAGGGTGGGAGTTACCCCTCCCTACCGCTCCACGCTGCTCCCCACTGGTCGTCACTGCCGCCCCTGGGGTGTGGGTGCCCGTGGGTCCCGGGATGTGTGGCCGGATGTCTCGGCATGGTTTTTGGCCTGCTCCCTTGGCGGCCGTGGCCTGGGGGTGGCTTGGGCCTCTTTGGCGCGTGGGGGGGCTCTGCCGGGTGTCGGGCTGCTCTCGGGCGCTTGGGGCCTCGGGGGCCGCATGCCTGGCTCGTGCTGGGGGTGCCGGCCTGCCGGGGGGGGTGGGCTGCCCGTCGTCTCTGGCTCTCTGGCTCTCTGGACTCTAGCCCCTGGATTGTGGGGGTTCCGTCTGTAGCCTCCCTCCTTCCTCTTCTGGGGAGTGTACGCGGTTGCCATCGGGATGTGTGGCCCCAAGTCTTCTGAGCTCCTGTGCTGTGGATGGCCTGGGTCCCCTGGGTCCTTCCCTATCTACCTCTGGATCGCGGGGGGCATGGTTGCAGTTTCTCGCCCTCATTATCGAATACATTGCATGACAAAGGCGCATACACACACATTACTACAAACAATAAACTTGTGTGTGTGTGTTTGTGTGTGTGTGTATATGTAGGTGCATATGGGTGTGTGTATGGATGTGTGTGTGTGTGAGTATATCAACCCCTTTTATTTTTTTTTTTTTTTTTTTTTCTATCTCCTTTCTTCCTTTTCTCCCCCCCCCCCCCCTTTCCCCCCCCCCACCTCTTGTTCTTGCCCCTTCCTTGTTGCCTGTCAGACTTGGCATGAATAACTAAATAAAAAGATAAATAAATAAAAATAAAATTGCAAACATTAACAAGAAGAGCCTATAGGAAACATATAGAGCTGTTCTTGTCAAAGCAAATATGTTTGGTACATCAGTGCATTCGGATCATCATTCCGAATGTGAAAGATACCAGACATGACAGGCTAAAAAAAAAAAAAAAAAAAAAGGTTGGTGCAGCATGCTGCTGTGGTGGTTAGCGCTGTTGCCTCACAGCAAGAAGGTCCTGGGTTTGAATCCACCATCTGGCCGGGGCCTTTCTGTGTAGATGTTCTCCCCATGTCTGCGTGGGTGCTCTCTGGGTGTTCCGGTTTCCTCCCACAGTCCAAAGACATGCAGTTAGGTTAACTGGTGGTTGCCCATAGGTTGCCCATGGTTGTCTGTCTCTCTGTATTATGAACAGAGAGACAGACAACCTGTTCCTGTTCCTGTATGAACAGGAAGCAGCACGTGAGGCTGGGGAAGAATGTCTCGGACTCCCGGACCATCAGCACCGGCACTCCTCAGGGCTGTGTCCTCTCTCCTCTGCTCTTCTCCCTGTATACCAACTGCTGCACCTCTGACCACCAGTCTGTCAAGCTTATTAAGTTTGCAGACGACATGACTCTCATCGGACTCATCTCAGACGGGGACGAGTTGGCCTACAGGATGGAGGTCAAACGTCTGGCGTCCTGGTGCAGCCACAATAACCTGGTACTGAACGCCCAGAAGACAGTGGAGATTATAGTGGACTTTAGGAAGCACACAGCCCCTCTACCCTCCATCATCCTGACTGACACCCCCATCACCACAGTGGACTCTTTTCGCTTCCTGGGAACTACCATCACCCAGGACCTCAAGTGGGAGCCCACCATCACCTCTGTCGTCAAAAAGGCCCAGCAGAGGATGTACTTCCTGCGGCAGTTGAAGAAATTCAACTTGCCAGCAAGGACCATGGTGCAGTTCTATACTGCCATCATTGAGTCCATCCTTACCTCCTCCATCACTGTGTGGTACGCTGGAGCCACCACTAGGGACAAACAGAGACTACAGCGCGTTGTGCACTCTGCTGAGAAGGTGATTGGCTGTAAACTCCCATCTCTCCAGGACCTGTACACCTCCAGGACACTGGGGCGTGCAGGTCGGATCACAGCCGACCACTCTCACCCTGGGCACAGACTTTTTGACCCTCTCCCCTCAGGCAGGAGGCTACGGTCCATACAGACCAGAACCTCCCGCCATAAGAACAGTTTCTTCCCCTCTGCTGTTGGACTCATGAACAATTACCCTAAGACTGTTACCACCACCCTCCACAAACGCTGATGACCCTATGTCTATGCACCTGTCTGATTGCACTGATGTACATATTAGTGGAATATAGCTTACATTCTTTTATCTTTTAATTAGTCTCTGCACTGTATATTTTGTAATTTTGTAATATTGTGTTATAGTTATAGCTCTAGTATCTCTGTATATTTGCAATTTGTATACTTGTATATTGTCTTATAGTTTTTATACTTTGTTTTTTTCTGTAAGCACGAAGTACCGCAGCAATTTCCTAATGCTGTGAACCTGTTCACCCATATGGCAATAAAAACCTTCTGATTCTGATTCTGATTCTGTATTAGCCGTGTTACAGATTAGCACATCTTTTTCAAGGCCACTGTTTCAAATGACATTCAAGTTTACTGTCTCACTTAATATCATATTGCATTAGAGAGAGAAAAAAAAAAAAAACGCAAACAAAAAACCTCTGACAGTCACCTTCCACTGACCTCACACAGTTGTAGTTTGTTTCAAAATCATTATTGTTGCTGCATTTCCTTTTCTTTCTTTTGGTGACTCACAAATTTCCCCATGGGGCGTAGTGTGGGCAGCAAAAGTGACAGGTTAACCTGCATTTGACCCATGATGACAGCCTTCTCTGCTTTCTTTCCAGCCACTGGATACAAGATGCACTTTTAAGTGTCTATCCTGCAGTGTTGACTTTTGAAAACTATTCTTTAGACAAGGGATAAGAATGCAGTCTAGCATAAAATGGGACACCTATGGTCGCTCTAGGTCTGTGGTTACTGTTGTGCCACTTCTAATTTCTACCAAGTTGTTTTTTTGTTTGTTTTTAAATAGAGTAGAGTGTTTATTTACATCTCTAATACATTTGCCTGAAACCTCACATTCAAAACAAGAAGTCGTCATCAGAAAGCTTCATTTGGGACTGAAGTGGCTGAAGATCTTAAGCATTTAAATATGTAGAATACAGCTGTTCACAAGTTTTTTTTAAGGCTTTGAAATTTCAGCTGTGATGTGTATTGTTTCAGAAAATCTTCAGCCAACATTTGACACAAATGGATGCATTGATGTTCCTTTTAGTTGCCCACTGATGTGATCCAGATGCAACAGCAAGCTGTGTATTTGAGGTACGAAGCAGTGCAAAATGAAGTGGGACTGAAGTTTCATTTGAAAGTGTTTTCAGTGTGGAATATGAAAAGATCACATCACTGTAACGTTTGTTGCTGTTTTTTTCCCTCAATAATCACCCTGGAAAATGGTGGGAAAACAAGAATTGGAGAGTGTTGCGAGATGAAGAAATTCACGTTGAAAGCTTAATTTGTGTTGTGATTGCACGTAGAATCCATTAATAGGATGTAATGTCTGCTTTCTTTAAAGTCTCTGAATCACTTCTGTAAACAGTCATTTTACAAATATCAACTCAAAGACAATATATCACATGAAATGAAACGCCAGAGGGGGACCCAGTCGTTAGTGCTGCTGCAGTTTGTTCTTGTTTGCATTTTACATTGGGTGAAAAACAAGAGGCAAAGGTGCTGGCAACTTTTCAGATATGAAGTTCACACTTGGAAGAAGTGCAGTAGCATCCAGAGATGCTGCATGGTGGCGTGAGCAGTGATGAGCTGGGTGTTAAATTTCATGCACATTTTCATTTGTATGCGACTGGCAGCAATTTTTCTTTTATTTCAATTTTTTTTTTCTTTTCCTTTTTTTTTCCTGCTGCACATCAGTGAGGTTAAGGCCTCTGCCAGATGAGGTTTGGCTGCTGACAGGCAAGGCTGTCTTAATCCACGGCCACTTGTTCTAATGAGCAAATGACACTGATCCATGAAAAAAACCCTGTCAATTTAGAAAATTCTCTCTGTCCAAAGAGACCAATGAATAATTTCTCGCAGGCTGATGGCACTCTGCATGTGCACAGCATGGTTTCTTTGTTCTTTGTTCTCTCAAAGTCTGTTTTTTGGCTCAATTGTTGCATATAAATACAAACTGAAATTCCTTCTAAACTATTTGTTTGTTACTCTGAAAACATATGCTCCTCAAAACAAAAGCCAAGCATCTCAAAGCTGTTTTAGATTGGATTTTGGTGCTTTGGATTTTATGGTGAATTACACACAAAATTCATACAGCTTGTAAATGAAGTTTAACTAGTGCAGTGCCTGTTCCAAATGGGCCTGCCTGGAACAGCCCAGCTTGGTGTAGCTTTCTCAATTTTAATGACAAGAGTGAAAAGATTATTAAGTTGAGTGAGCAGAAAAGTCGCCCGAGGGCAAAATTTGGTACAGCATTACAGCAAAGCATTTCAAGTCTTATAAGTCATTAATCGGTTTGTGATTGGATAGCCTCCTTAAATGAAACAAATGCAGATAGTAAAAAGTTTGGTTTATAATTCATATTTTAAATAATAAATATATAATTAAAATTTTAAACCTAGTTCTTGAAAAATGACTTGACTATGAAGACTGTGATGATGATAAGAAAACATTTTAATGTTTACATTTTTAGTCATTATTATATAATTGCTGGTAACTCCAACTATCTGTTTACTCTAAATCAATAGAAGAAATAATTTTTTTCTTTTTTTACAATTCTAATAATCATGTAATATGCAAATCACTTCTATCCTCTTAAGAATCACTGGTTTTACTTAAGTATGGCGCCTAAAAGTTGGTTTGGATTTGGGTTATTTCCATTGAGTATGTGGTTATCAAAATCACTGGCCAATGTATTTTTCTGTAATTGTGGAGCAGGACATGTAATTTAAAAAATAGTCTCTGGAGCTTGAAAAAGGCGACTGGACTTCGACTGAGTCCAGAGAATCTACAGAGAATCGACTGAGAATCTACACAGACATATTTTCAAGCTCCAGAGACTTCTATGACCTGGATGACTGAGAATCTACACAGACAATTTAAAAAATACTCAAAAATCCACAGTGTTTTTTTTTTTTTTTTTTTTTTTTTTTTTTTTTTTTTTTTGTTGTTTTCGCTCATATTCTAGAGGACTGCTAACAGGCCAATATAAATCTTCCTAATTACATCGTTAGCTTGACACACGGTCTATATGTGACCGTATGTCTGTGTAGATTCTCAGTTATCCAGGTCATAGTAGTCTCTGGAGCTTGAAAAAGGCGACTGGACTTCTTTTTGTTTCTTGAAGACGTTTCACCTCTCATCCGAAAGGCTTCTTCAGTTCTCAACCAAATGGTGGAGAGACCCAGGTATTTAAACCCCTGTGGGCGTAGTCCCCTGGAGGTGGTTATGACCCTCTATTGATCATGTGCTTGAACACATGTGCCCAGGTGTGAAGGGGGCGTGGGTCATATTTAATCAGTGGTTTCAGTTGAAACCAATTTAGGACTCCGCTCCATTGTTTCCTGTGGCCTATTGAGGTCACTGGAACAAAGGTGTGAATGGGGGTTGAGACGTCTGGGAAGGGAGCTCAGGACAGCACTGTAAGCGGGGGAAAGTTGGTGACGTAATCCACCTCCTCTGTTCAATGATGGTTGTTCACAGTGGACATAGATGGCTTCTTTCACTCCTCTTTCAAACCATCTGTTTTCCCTGTCCAAAATGTGGACATTGGCATCCTCAAAAGAGTGCCCTTTTTCCTTCAGATGCAGATGTACTGCTGAATCTTGTCCTGTTGTCAAAAACCTTTATATACCTTCCAGCATTGAGCATCCCCATATCATCAGAGACACAGACGTTTGAACTGAGCACCGATAGCCAGATGGTCAATTCAAGTCAAGTTTATTTCTATAGCACGTTTAAAAACAGCAGCTGTTGACCAAAGTGCTGTACACCTAAAATAATCAAAGATCAGAGATCCTGATGCAAAGAGGCTGTTTGTTCTAGTTTCAGAGCAACAACTGCAACAGCCCGACCTCCTCTGTGCATTCATCTGGATCCTGGGACAGCTAGGAGCATTTGCTCGGCAGACCTCAGTGACCTAGAGGGAATGTGCGATCTTAAAAGATCAATGACTTAAAAATGAAATGATAAAAACTTGCAGTCAATTTGAAAACTAAGCTGCAGCCAGTATAGGGACACTAATAAGGGGGATATGTGGTCTCGCTTGTGCATGCCAGTTAACAAACGTGCGGCTGCATTTTGGACCAGCTGCAGTTGGCTAAGCAGTGACAGACTGACACCTGAATAAAGGCTGTTAGAACAGCCAAGGTGAGATGAAATGAAGGCATGGATAGCTCTCTCAAAGTCTCTGAAACAGAGGAATGGCTTCAGTTTTAAGTATCTGGAGATGAAAGAAGCTTTAAAAAGAAGTTTTAATGACAGCATTTATGTGTTTGCCGAAAGTCCCTCTCCTCTTTAGTCTGGAGGATGCGATGTCCATGATTTCTAAACAGAATTTCAAATTCCGATTCATCCAACCACAGAACAGCATCCCAGCTTTTTGGGGAATTGGGTTTGCACATGAAAGGCTAAAAAACTGTAGCTGTTCTGATGATCATGTAGGACTATGACAGCCTGTGACGGTAAGTCTGGTACTGTGGTGCTGTGTATGAAATTAATCACATTTAATCTCATTTTATTTTCTATAGACTAATGCCTAGCACAATAATGGCTCTAAGCCCATCAGTAAATGTGGCTTTAAAGTGGTTTGTGCTTGAAATATTTCACACTTGCTGTCACGTGGCTCTGTCTTGACAGAAAACTTAGGTAGTACGATTATGTTCAAGAAAATACGGCTTTTGTTTACTGGCAAAAGTAATGCTCTGCAGATATTGAAAAGCTTGCAGAAAGATGGCGGACAGGTGATATTAGGCTGTGCATAAAACAGATTTACTGCTGCAGCCATAGTTGGACTACTTGTGATTCAAATTTACAACAAAGCCCTGTGGTATTATACAGCCTTTTACTATAATGCACATGCTGCGAGACAAACAGTTACTAAACACAGTTAATAAGAGTGCCAGAAAACAATAGGGTAATGTTATAGTTGCTAATGTTTTTTTTCTTCCTTAAAGCTGTACTGGATAAGGATATGTCTCATTTTCCAAGTCGGTTTTAGGCCTCTGTGGGTGTGATAAATACTTGAACTCTCTGTGAGCCTTATGTTAATTACAGTGAATGAATGATTGCATTGAGGGAAATTGTTTCCTCAAGTTTTATTAGAAGGCAACATCACAGACAACACGGGCCCTTTGTGTAATAATGTGTAATGCTTCGTCCCATTCACGTTTAAAACATTTAAAAGAAACATTTAAGTTTTGGGTGTCCTGCATATTCTTTTTCTCATGTATTATTCATAGACCACACTTCTTTGTTTACTTGTTATCAGCACACTGTCACATGCACTGTTAGTTACTGCGCTACCATGCATATACTAACATGAGACCACATATTCTGGCTGCTGTACGCCAAATTTAAGGAAAGCAAGTATAGAGAATATCTGATTTTACTTTACTTTTTAGTCAGCTACAGATATCTATCCCCCCCATTTAGAAAAAGGGGAATAAACCTGCGCCATCATACTGTTTAATAAATAATGATCAGCTATCTAACTGACCTTCTGCAACACTGAAATTGAGAAGGCAAGTAAACTTTTTGCTTTGGATATCCTTGTTGGAAAGTGGGAAAGTTGTACTATCAGTCCAAAAATACAGAAGGAAAAAGTCAAACTTATACAGTGGCCACAGAAGTATAAAACGGAGCTCTTCAATAGAAAGCTCTGTGGTGGAGCATGTTTTTCTTCTCTCCAAATAGAGATACAGAAACCCCTTTTTCAAAGAAAGAGAAGCTTTTGAACAGTGCTGATGGGAGCAGAGATGGAGAGGGAGACAACTGGATAATGAGAGGATTTTCACCATTTACCCATTCCTAATGGGCATCCCCAAATCACACAGCTGTTCATGTTTTGTTCCATCTCAATAATGTTAGTTACTATGTATTATTACTGAATTTTAATTTGTCATTAAGCTGTGTCAATGAAATATGCAGTATAAAACTACCCAATTTCAGTGGTAGAGGTTTGACAGGGGCATTTTGCAATAATGGTGTCTGTACCAGGCATTGTCTTGCCATATAAAATTGCAACTATGTGTGTGTTCAGATTAAACCATCAATTCTAACCATTGTTTTTTTTTCTCCTGTATTTCCTCTATGTTGTAAATGCTCAAATATGTCATTATTTAGTTTCAAACATTGTGAAGGCATGGGAGCACAATCTATTTAATCAATAAATACATTACAAAGTAGCTACCTCTTGCTTAGATGGCAGCTTTGCACATTTTGGCATTTTCTCAGTCACCTTTATGAGGTCGAATGGCTGTGAGTTAATGGCTGTGCCTGTCAAGAGTTAATTTCTTGCCCTCTTAATGTGTTTGAGACCATCATTTGTCTTGTGAACAAGTAGAGTTGGTATACGGTAAATAGCCCTATTTGAGTAATATTATGGCAAGAACTGCTCAACTAAGTAAAGAAAAACAACAGTCCATCATTACTTTGAGAAGTGAAGGTCAGTCAATTCGAAAAATTTCAAGAACTTTGAAAGTATCCTCAAGTGCAGTCACAAAGATCATCAAACGTTATGATGAAACTGGCTCTCATCAGGACCGCCCCATGAAAGGAAGACCAAGAGTTACCACTGTTGCACAGGCAAAGCAGCCAACAAGTGCTCGGCACCTCTGGGAACTCCTTCCAGACTGTTGGGAAACATTTCAGGTGATTACCTCATGAAGCTGATTGAGAGAATGCCAAGAGTGAGCAAAGCTGTAATCAAAGCAAAAGGTGCCTACTTTGAAGAATCTAAATCTGAAACATATTTTGGGTTGTTTAACACTTTTAAGTTTACTATAGGATTCCATCAGTATTAATTTACAATGTAGGAAAAAAAATAAAGAAATTAAACTCATAAATGGGAAAGTGTCTCCAAACTTTTGACTGGTACTGCATATTAACTGCTTGATCATAATATCAAAATTAATTTTAACTTCACAGTTGGTTTCAGTTTTGCTAGATGTTTCCAAAAACAGTTTTGCTTAATTAAGAATCCCAAACTCCCATAAGTTATAAATGTCATACGATTCAAAAAACATCAAATTCTACAACTCAAAGTAGTAGAAAAATAAATGTTTGATACATGTAACTTCAAAAATTAGTTCAATGATTATCAAAATACTTACTGATATTGTGTTTACCAGCAAATTAAATAATCCTTTTGCTGTTATGTCAGCCTCTGTCATTAAATACTGCTGCTGTTTTTAAAGCTGCTGGCTTCACAAAGTTACAGACAAGGTGTTCTTTAGCATCATTGCAGGTACACAATGGGTTAACACTAGGGATGTACTCATACAGCTTTTTCCATTTCTGATCCAATATAGATGCCTCGGCTTAAGGTATCCATTGATACCGAGTACCGATCTGTTACCAGTGTTAAATTAATAAACTGTAATCCTCACTGTGAGAAACAGACTGGTAATCATTCTTTTATGTACAAGTCGAGATCCAGCCTGACTTACCATTGCTTTTCTCAGGTTATAAAATAAAATGTAGAAAATAAACTCAAGAGTGCAAACCTCTGCTGAGGGAGCTGACTCTCTGGGCAGTATTAGTGTTGTATTTTATATATATTCTATTTGTTTTCTTCTTTGTAGGTGTACTTTAAGAAGTTTGTAGTGCAGTAAAAATATCAAATAAGGGTAGCATGACAGACATTTACTTTGATTACACAAACATCATGCTGGAGTAGGTAATATTATACTACAGTACACTGTATTTCTACCTAACTAGGCAGCTCATTCTCTAAAATTTTGGGGTCAACTTGAAAGAAATGGAGATGTGAAATGTAAAAGTGAGATCAGATGTGACATGATATTTAGATCCAAACTGTAATGTGATTTAGAATCACCATATACCAGTATAATTTCCTAAATATTGTCAATATAGACAATGGCAGTAGAACTTTGAGCATAGTTTTAAATATCAGGCATTTTATGCAGGTTTGATCTAATGGAAATTTGACCTTATTTGACCTCAAAGAAGAGGTCAGATGTCCAAAGTAGCTCTACATGGCTCTATATAACATTAATATCACTTTACCTTCAACCATCCCCATCCCCATAGCGTTGGTGTCTGCTCCCAGACCACCAAAAAACAAAGCTAAAATCAGCAAAAAAACTATTTAAGCAAAAAATTCAAAAACAATAAATAATACACCTTCATCGACTACACCAAAGAATAAAACAATTAAATGTGGATTATTAAACATCTCTTCCAAGTCCCTATTAGTAAAGGATTTAATAATTGATCAACATATTGATTTATTCTGCCTTACAGAAACCTGGTTACAGCAGGATGAATATTTTAGTTTAAATGAATTAACACCCTCGAGTCACAGTAACTGTCAGAATGTTCAAAGTACAGGTCGAGGAGGAGGAGTAGCTGCAATCTTCAATTCCAGCTTATTAATTAATCAAAGACCCAGACAAAGTTTTAATTCTTTTGAAAGCCTGACTCTTAGTCTTGTCCGCCCTAATTGGGAAACTCAAAAACCTGTTTTATTTGTTATTGTCTATCATCCACCTGGTCCTTACTCAGAGTTTCTGTCTGATTTCTCAGACTTCTCATCTGATTTAGTGCTCAGTTCAGGTAAAATAATTATAGTGGGTGATTTTAACATCCATGTAGATGCTGAGAATGACAGCCTCAACACTGCATTTAATCTATTGTTAGATTCAGTTGGCTTCTCTCAAAATGTAAAGGAGCCCACCCACCACTTTAATCATACTTTGGATCTTGTCCTGACATATGGGATAGAAACTGAAGACTTAACAGTATTCCCAGTATTCCTGTCTGATCATTTCTTAGTAACATTTACATTTACTTTAATGGAATACACAGCAGTGGGGAATAAGTTTTAGTACAGTAAAAGTTTTTCTGAAAGTGCTGTAACTAAGTTTAAGGATCTAATTCCTTCATTATTATGCTCTTCAGTGCCATGTGCCAACACAGTGCAGAGCAGCTACCTAAACTCTGCTCCCAGTGAGGTCGATTATCTCGTCAATAGTTTTACATCCTTACTGCGTATGACTTTGGATACTGTGGCTCCTCTGAAAAGGAAAGCTTCAAATCAGAAGTGCCTGACTCCGTGGTATAATTCACAAACGCACAGCTTAAAGCAGATAACCTGTAAGCTGGAGAGGGAATGGCGTCTCACTAAATTAGAAGATGCTCATTTAGCCTGGAAAAAGAGTTTGTTGCTCTATAAAAAAAGCCCTCTGTAAAGCTAGGACATCTTACTACTCATCATTAATTGAAGAAAATAAGAACAACCCCAGGTTTCTTTTCAGCACTGTAGCCAGGCTGACAAAGAGTCAGAGCTCTGTAGAGCCGAGTATTCCTTTCACGTTAACTAGTAGTGACTTCATGGATTTCTTTACAAATAAAATTTTAGACATTAGAGAAAAAATTACTCATAACCATCTCAAAGATTTATCTTCATGTTCGGCTGCTTTCAGCACTGCTGGTATTTGTTTAGACTCTTTTGCTCCAATTGATCTTTCAGAGTTAACTTCAATAGTTACTTCCTCCAAACCAGCAACATGTTTATTAGATCCCATTCCTACTAGACTGTTCAAAGAAGTCTTTCCAATTATTATAGTTGTAAAACAGCTAACTGATCATCTGCAGAGGAACGGTTGAGGAGCTGGAGAGGAGCTGGAGAGCTCCTTCAGTGACAGACTGCTGCATCCTAAATGCACAAAGGAGCGTTACCGCAGATCCTTCCTCCCAGCAGCTGTAAGACTTTATAACCATCACTGCTCCCAACAAAAACCACAATAGCCTACACAATGTAGGATAATATATAATATACTGTAAATAGTCCGGCCTGTTAAGGTTCAACACACAGGCACATCATGTACATTGTATATAGTGTTATTATTATTAGTAGTATTAAGGTTAATATTGTTTGTTGATTTTATATATATTCTTTTCTTAATAGTGTGAATTATTATATCTTTATTTATATTTATAATAACTGCGGCTGCTGTTACACCCAAATTTCCCCTCTGTGGGACAATAAAGGCTGTTTCTTCTTCTTCTTCTTCTTCTTCTTCTTTTAGTGAAGTTACAAATGATCTTCTTACAGCCTCTGACAGTGGACTCATCTCTGTTCTTGTCCTGTTGGACCTCAGTGCAGCTTTTGATACTGTTGACCATAACATTTTATTACAGAGATTAGAGCTTGCTATGGGTATTAAAGGTACTGCACTGCAGTGGTTTGAATCATATTTATCTAAGACTCCAATTTGTTCATGTAAATAGGGAGTCTTCTTCAGACACTAAGGTTAATTATGGAGTTCCACAGGGTTCTGTGCTAGGACCAATTCTATTTACATTATACATGCTTCCCTTAGGCAGTATTATTAGAAAGCATTGCATCAATTTTCATTGTTATGCAGATGATACTCAGCTTTACCTATCAATGAAGCCAGATGACACACATCAATTAGTTAAACTGCAGGAATGTCTTAAAGACATTAAGGCCTGGATGACCTCTAATTTCCTGCTTCTAAATTCAGATAAAACTGAAATTCTTGTACTCGGCCCCACAAATCTTAGAAACATGGTGTCAAACCAGATACTTACTCTGGATGTCATTACTTTGGCCTCCAGTAACACTGTGAGAAATCTTGGAGTAATTTTTGACCAGGATATGTCCTTCAATGCACATATTAAACAAATATGTAGGACCGCTTTTTTTGCATTTGCACAATATTTCTAAAATTAGAAACATCCTTTCTCAGGGTGATGCTGAAAAGCTAATTCATGCATTTATTACTTCTAGGGTGGACTATTGTAATACGTTATTATCACGCTGTCCTAAAAGCCTTCAGCTTATCCAAAATGCTGCAGCTAGAGTAATGACAGAGACTAGAAAGAGAGAGCAGATTTCTCCCATATTGGCTTCTCTTCATTGGCTCCCTGTTAAATCTAGAATAGAGTTTAAAATCATTCTCCTCACATACAAGGTCTTGAATAATCAGGCACCATCTTACCTCAAAGACCTTATAGTCCCATATCACTACAACAGAGCACTTCGCTCACAGACTGCTGGCTTACTTGTGGTTCCTAGGATACTTAAGAGTAGAATGGGAGGCAGAGCCTTCAGCTTTCAGGCCCATCTTCTGTGGAACCAGCTCCCAGCTTGGATTCGGGAGACAGACACCCTCTCTATTTTTAAGATTAGGCTTAAAACTTTCCTTTTTGATCAAGCTTATAGTTAGGGCTGGATCAGGTGACCCTGAACCACCCCTTAGTAATAAACACGACACTTGTAAGAAGTTTCTAAGTTATAAGGCATTTTTTTTTTAAATCAGGTTTTTACCAATAAATTATTAAGTTGACCTTGAAGACCTTGGTGGATATAAGCAAAATTTTAATGGATTGTTAACATTACCCCGCTCTTCACCTCTGCAAAGTTTTATCAGAATTAATTCAAAACTTTCTTTTTGTGTTTACAAACAGAATGATGATACACATGCTTGAATAAATACATCCAAGAATATGAATTCATCTGCATAAAGGGCAGACAGAAAAAAATAGAACTTGGTGCAGTGAGAAAAAATAGAGCAGCCTAAAACATCTGAGGAGCTCATATATAGAGATACAGAGTTTCATTGCATGAAAAGGTAAGAACATGGCAACCAACATGCTGCCAACATGATGACAACTCCTTCTGCCAAGTATTTGAGTTTACAACAAAGAACTCTGATTTTCAATGCGTAACAAAAGAAGTGATAAGAAGTAAGGTTTGTGGCATCGCAGCTTCCATCTTTACCCTCATACCTGTTAAGATGATAGAATCATTGGGGCCACATCATTTCTCTGGGATGTTTTTCTACTGCATTTCCTTCAGCTCTGACTTATTTAAAAGTAGAATGGGAGGCAGAGCCTTCAGGTTTCAGACCCCTCTTCTGTGGAACCAGCTCCCAGTTTGGATTCGGGAGACACTCACTGTGTGTGTGTGTGTGTGTGTGTGTGTGTGTGTGTGTGTGTGTGTGTGTGTGTGTGTGTGTGTGTGTGTGTGTGTGTTATTTGATTGTTGGGGTTTGTTCTCTGTATTATGTATAAATAAAATTGAATTGAACTGTAGTTCACTTTGGGGTGTTTTTAACCTTACAGCCTGCTTTCTGGTTACACTTCTGGTAACACTAAAATAAAGATTTTGTTTATTTCCTAGTTAGGATAGAGATTTTTCTCAGTATGTGAGCATGTGGCCTAAGGTTTATATTGTTTTGGTAATTAGGTGACACTGCATCTGGGCATGTTCTGAGTAATACAGAAGTACTGTAACAAGTAGTGTAACAAATTGCTGTCTACAGGAATAAAATATGTAACGTGATACATTACAGTTAAAAAAAAATCACAAGTAATATGTAATATAGTACTTTTTCATCAATGACTGCATTATTTGCCACTAACCCAAATCAAGTTAGTAAACACTAGCAGTTAAACAGAACCAGGGATTAAAAGTGAAGGTAAAAAGAAGTGAAAACAAAAGAAAAAATCAGCAAGTGCAAAACTCAAACATTCTGTCACTTTGCAGCTCTATAAAACACCATGTTCTCCTGAGGTATCTGAAATTGCTACAACACCTTGTGCAAATCTCTGCAATGCCATGGGTATCTGATAGAATGGCAGTTTCTGATGCTCTGTGATAAGAGGATGGTAAAGCTACAGCTCTTAAAAGTTCCATTTACAGTAGGATTTTAAAAAATATATACTTATATTAAAAATATACCAGGAAGGTTATTCAGTATGCATTTTACATTGCAAGATAAAGGCTTTTGATGTAGCATATTTCCATAAGGAAAGAAACTGAAGTAGAATAGGGTGAAATTGATCATTCAGCGTGGGTATGGGAGAAATTGGAAATTATTACTGAACATGGCACGGTGATTAATTAACAGCTGTCTTAATTGACTGGTCCTCCAAAAATACACATGAGATCCTGGACTTGTGATCTCTGAATTTAGATTCTGGAGGCAGGAATAACTAAAAGAGTAATTTAATCCAGTTGACTGAGCGATATTTGTGATTCATGCACCATCTCAGACTTTTCACGCTTTGACTCTCATGATATTGTGAATGTTACAGTGTTGCAGGAGCATAGCGCTACTGTTTTTATTATGATGCATGTTTCTGGCAGCTGCAGCTTCTCGGCCCTGCGGCTTTTACCTGCTACTTAGTATTGCTGTCACATTCCAAGACTATTTCTAACCTTGCCCCTAGTGACTGCAAGTCCAAATAAAAAAATATATATATATATGAAAGCAGCTACCTAAAGGCCTGGTTATGAACCACAGCTGGAACTGTAAAAAATTTATTCTGAACTTTGACAAACAGTGAAACCAAACATCAAAGAAAAAAATCCTTTAATTTATTTTTAAATTACTTTTTAAAACCTGTTTGACTCTTCTCTGATACCATACTAAATATTCCAGACATCTGTTGTTATGATGCTCATATTTTGGCATTACAGCAGGATTTGAGAGTGCATATGAGGGAAAAACATGTACAGGTATGGCAGAAGACAATGGGATAGGAAAATGCCAAAAGGGGATTTGCAGTCAGAAATGAATGTTGAGTATTTGGCTGGAATTCCTTTCACAAGGGATTTGTTTTTCATTAGTGTTTGGGTTGTCAACTCTCCATCCTTGCTCACTCTAGGTAGGAGTCATTTCTGGCATTTTAGGCACACGTCTGTGAAAAGACAGAGAGAGGGAGGACTAAACAGGAGAGAAGGTGAGATGTCTGTTTCTGAAGTGAGAACTTATCACTGATGTTTGATGAGGTGGCTGCACATTGGGAGAATGAGGTGATTTCCATGACTGATGAGCCATCCACTGTCTGAGTGAAAATTACTTTTGCACCCACTTCATTTATGATTTTGCTCCCTAAAATTCTAAGTGCCTTTCAGACATTTTATATATATATATATATAATATAATATAATATAATTTTGTTTTTAATAGGTTCAATTATATTTTGTGGTATTACAACTTTACAACTTTCACCTACTAAGCGTGCCAAATACAGTTTTATATAGCTTGCTCATTTTATGGCAATATGGTAGGTCTGTGATTAGCACTGTTGTTCACAGCAGGAGGGTCCTAGGTTTGTACCTGGGAAGGTCTTCCATTGTGGAGTCCTCATTGTTGTTATTGTGGCTGTGTTACTTTGTGTTTTATTTTAGTAGTGTCTTCTCTCTTGTGCCTGGTATTAAGTTGTATATCCCCATATCTTGTTTAGTTCTGCTGTATTTCCCAGGTGTCTCAGTCTGCTCCAGTCACCACTGTCTCAGTCTCCCCTTGTCCTTTGTCGCGTGCTCCCTCATTGTTGTGTGTGATCGTGTTCTGTGTCCCTGAGGATATTCTAGTGTTTTTTGGCAACTTATTCCCTGACTGTGTTTGGCATATGTTTTGGATTCTTGGACAGCATTGACTGTCTGTCTGCGATTAGTTCCTGCATCCTTCATCTGCATTTGGGCCCACGACTCACACAGCAACATATGACAATTCTCCACATGCTTGTGCAGATTTTCTCCAGGAGATCCTAAAGCTTAAAGTTTCACTTTCTTGTTAAATATATATATATATATATATATATATATATATATATATATATATATATATATATATATTATTATTATTTTTTTTTTTTTTTTTTTTTTTTTTACATTTATATACAACAGAATTGCTGGTTTAAGTTGAACTGCTCATCCATCCATCCATCCATCCATCCATCCATGTCTGGGGCTTGGTCGCAGGTCAGCAGCCTAAGCAGTGAAGTCCAGACGTTCCTCTCCCCAGTGACCTACTCCAGCTCATCAGGGGGAACACCAAGGCGTTCCCAGGCTAGTCAAGAGAGGTAATCTCTCCAGCATGTCTTGGTTCTACCCTGGGGCCTCCCCCTGGTATGACATGCCTGGAACATCTCCCCAAACAACCTCAACTAGCTCCTTTTGATGTGGGGGAGTCCGGGACTGTTGTGGAGGGCCACACCAATGAACATATAAATAGATAAAATGAAAATTGAGCAGAACTGAGTTTACTTTTGTGGTGCGGTCCTCCCAGTTTCTCATGAGGCCCCATGGGAAAATTAATTGCCCACTCTTGTTTTGGACTAATTTGTCAATTGTTTGACATCAGTAGGCTTGTTATGCTTCATATTCTATTTATAGATCAACAGAGAAGCAAGTGTGCTGACACTTTATGATTTTGAAAATTGTGTTTGGATACTTTCACATAATGTGAGTTAACATGTTGTGAAATTAACTGTGAGGACAGTAATTTTACTTGCTTGGTTTTAAAACAAAAGGCAAAGTTGTCCTAGGTCAGCTTCACAAACACTGTTATTCTAAATCACAAATGTAACAGATATCATGTTTTGTACTATGAAAGATGTTTCTTAATTTATTTTAGTTTGCAAGCAGAGCAAATCTAATTGTATCAAAAGATTTGTTCACAGCTTGCAGTAAACTGAGCATTATGAGGTTCAAAAACTTGGAGGTGACTCTGCATAATGTGTAGCAGCATGAGTGAGAAAGCCAAGAGTCTTTTGTCTTTGTCACAATTTTTGAATATGATGGAAGAAGTAATTGCTTGGAAAACTTAAAAGTAAAATTATGTTGCAGAAAAATTCAATTAAGATTTCAGTGAAATGTCTGGCAAATGAAATTATTGTTTAATATATGAAAAACTAGTCCGTGGGTTGTGTAGCTTTGGCAGCATTAGAGTGTGATTGGATGGCAAACATGGATATAAGTTTGTTTTTATATAGGCAGTGACTGTCGGTAAGCCCGTGGGAATTCCATCAACAGACACTAAAATGAACCATCTGAAAATTAAACTTCAGCAACATTACCTCAGTGCTTGTGCACAATAAATTATTCCACACATATTGTATCTTTAGCTGATTGTTACAGAATGTGCTGCTTGCCTTCAATATTTTCTCAGCTGGAGTAATTAAGTTATCTTT
This sequence comes from Archocentrus centrarchus, assembly GCF_007364275.1. NCBI lineage: Eukaryota > Metazoa > Chordata > Actinopteri > Cichliformes > Cichlidae > Archocentrus > Archocentrus centrarchus. The sequence goes on along the minus strand of NC_044353.1, from coordinate 28,149,316 downwards.
TTCCTTACTCTGAGATACCGTGTTTTTATTCCATACTGTTAAGAAAACATACAGTCAAATCTTCTAATCCACTGAGCTGTCTCACACATCCTAATAAAATCTGGAATGGTGATTCTGAGCCATTTTCTTGAGTGAAACAATAGTCTGCATTGCACTCTTTTGTGGTCCTGTGTATTTCTGGCATTATACTCTTACTCATGACAAACACTTTTGGAAACAGTAGTTATCCTGTAGTGATTTTCAGGTTTAAACTGCTGGTTCATAACAGTATGCAAAATAAAGGTTACAATAGCCCCTAAAAGCAATAAAACTGCTTTCAGGGCTTATTGAATGGTTCTGAAGGTGCTATGCCATGGTCCGATTCTCATAGACATGCCTGCCTAATATGAGTTGCAACACGAAGAATAAGAAACAACAGTTTCCAGATTATTCTCCCTTCCCTTCCCTCCCCCACCCCTGTACCTCTTTATTTACATCTGTTATGTAGTTACTTGAAAGGTATCAGTATGATTTAGTTGAGTGTTGTTGTGACTAGACTGTAGTCCTGGCTGATATTGCCTTAATTGCAGCCTGTCCTATCCACAGCACTAATTCCATGCTTGAGCAATCAAGGTGGGAATAAATAAGTGTACTCAATATTGAGAATTTCAGAATTGATCAATTTCAAGAGTTGTTTGGAAACCTAATTGATTGTAACACAATCTGACTGCTTTGTTCTTGCAGCTCCTGTCTGAAGTCATGTCTGGACTATGGAGCCCAATATGTTGTGTGTGCACGCGTGTGTGTGCACGCGTTCGTGCTCCTACTCCACCACTGTTCTCTCTACTCCCTCATTTCCACCTCATCTTCTACCTCCTCACCTGAAACCTCATCTCCTGAACTAAAGTCAGGGTTGCATAAACATGCTTATTTATTGTCTGTGTAGATTCTCAGTCATCCAGGTCATAGTAGTCTCTGGAGCTTGAAGGAAAAAAAAAAAAAAAACAGCTACTAGACTCTCTATTTGTTTCTTGAAGGTGTTTCACCTTTCATCCGAAAGGCTTCTTCAGGAGAATTACAAAAACTTTTGACTATGTAAGTCATAAATTGAGGATCAAATGCTTAGAAGATATTGGAATTGACAAGCATGACATCAGATTAATAATAAGCCTTTCCTGGACACAATGAACAAGGTAATAAAAGCCTTACAGTCGAGATTCCAATCAAAACAGGAGTTCGCCAAGGATGTGTGCTGTCACCATGTCTCTTCAGTCTTTACACAGATGATTTTCAGACATATCCAAGACCTTAAAAGGGTGACCATTGGGGGAATGAATATCAATAACGTGATAAACACAGTTGACACTGTACTTCTGTTAAACAAGCCTAATCTTGATACTAACTGCCATTTGTCAATAAATTATTAGAGAAAATTGTGGAAAGGCAGTTCAGATCGGTACTATGAAGTTTACGAATTTTTGGACACTTTTCAATTCTGGCTTTCAAAAGCAGCACTCTACTGAGCCCGCTCTTTTGAAAGTCTATAATGATCTTTTAATGGATTCTGATGCAGGGAATTCTTCTAGATCTTCTTTACTTCTTTACTTGATCTCAGTGCAGCTTTTAATACCATTGATCATAACATTTTACTTAACAGGCTTAAGGTTTTGGCTGGTATCTCTGCCTTAGCGCTATATTGGTTCTCTTATTTATTGGCTAGGACATTCATTGTTAGGACCAGCAAGTTCAGTTCTAACATTGCCTCCTTAAATTGTGGGATTCCACAAGGTTCAGTCTTGGGTCCATTATTATTTTCTTTCTACATTCTTCCTTTGGCTGGCATCATTCAGTCTTAATGTAATTTCTTATTATTTCTATGCTGACGACATTCAGCTGTATATGTCTTTTAAGCTCCACCAGCTGGATAGGCTATCCACCCTAGTCAAGTGTTTAACCTGGATTAGGGATTGGCTCTCTAGTAATTACCTTGTTTTAAACACCAACAATGATTATAGCTCCTCCTGAACTATATCCAAAATTTAGTCAGGCTCTTGCCCTTTTTGTCCTACTGCTAAGTCCAGCGTTCATAATCTTCGTGTAATACTTGATTCCTTTCTGGGCTTTGGCTGGAATCTTTGTCTTGTTCATTTCTTTCATTTAATTTCTAAATTGCGACATACGATCTCTTCAGCTGAACTGGAAAAAAATTATCCATGTATTTGTGTAATCACTTGTAGATTATTGTAATGCCTTGTTTGCTGGCTAGGGTGGATAGGCTATCCACCCTAGTCAAGTGTTTAACCTGGATTAGGGATTGGCTCTCTAGTAATTACCTTGTTTTAAACACCAACAATGATTATAGCTCCTCCTGAACTATATCCAAAATTTAGTCAGGCTCTTGCCCTTTTTGTCCTACTGCTAAGTCCAGCGTTCATAATCTTCGTGTAATACTTGATTCCTTTCTGGGCTTTGGCTGGAATCTTTGTCTTGTTCATTTCTTTCATTTAATTTCTAAATTGCGACATACGATCTCTTCAGCTGAACTGGAAAAAAATTATCCATGTATTTGTGTAATCACTTGTAGATTATTGTAATGCCTTGTTTGCTGGCTAGGGTGGATAGGCTATCCACCCTAGTCAAGTGTTTAACCTGGATTAGGGATTGACTCTCTAGTAATTACCTTGTTTTAAACACCAACAATTATTATAGCTCCTCCTGAACTATATCCAAAACTTAGTCAGGCTCTTGCCCTTTTTGTCCTACTGCTAAGTCCAGCGTTCGTAATCTTCGTGTAATATTTGATTCCTTTCTGGGCTTTGGCTGGAATCTTTGTCTTGTTCATTTCTTTCATTTAATTTCTAAATTGCGACATACCATCTCTTCAGCTGAACTGGAAAAAAATTATCCATGTATTTGTGTAATCACTTGTAGATTATTGTAATGCCTTGTTTGCTGGCTTGGACAAATCACCTCTATTATGCCTCCAAGCAATACAAAATGCTGCAGCCAGATTTTTAACAGATTACAGCAAGCAGGCTAACATTACTCCTATTTTACATTCTTTACATTGGCTCCAACTCGATTTTAGGATTTGTTTTAAAATTCTTGTCTCTGGAGCTTGAAAAAGGCGACTGGACTTCTTTTTGTTTCTTGAAGACGTTTCACCTCTCATCCGAAAGGCTTCTTCAGTTCTCAACCAAATGGTGGAGAGACCCAGGTATTTAAACCCCTGTGGGTGTAGTCCCCTGGAGGTGGTTATGACCCTCTATTGATCATGTGCGTGAACACATGTGCCCAGGTGTGAAGGGGGCGTGGGTCATATTTAATCAGTGGTTTCAGTTGAAACCAATTTAGGACTCCGCTCCATTGTTTCCTGTGGCCTATTGAGGTCACTGGAACAAAGGTGTGAATGGGGGTTGAGACGTCTGGGAAGGGAGCTCAGGACAGCACTGTAAGCGGGGGAAAGTTGGTGACGTAATCCACCTCCTCTGTTCAATGATGGTTGTTCACAGTGGACATAGATGGCTTCTTTCACTCCTCTTTCAAACCATCTGTTTTCCCTGTCCAAAATGTGAACATTGGCGCCTTTTTCAAGCTCCAGAGACTACTATGACCTGGATGACTGAGAATCTACACAGACATATTTTAAAATTCTTGCATTTACATACAGAGCACTAAATGGCCAGGCCCCAGATTATACTTCTCAGCTTCTTACAAAATATACAGCTTCTCACTGTCTTCGTTCACAGGCCCAGAATTTGTTAATTGTTCCCTGTACACGACTAAAGACTAGTGGCGACAGAGCCTTTCAGTCTGTGACGCTAAGGTTGTGGAACAGTCTACCACTACAACTATGTTCAGCTGACTCTGTGGATTCTTTCAAAAAGCAGTTAAAAAATTTTTTTTTGTTTAAACAGGCCTTCTGATGAGAACTACCTGTTTATTCTTTGGTGTTCTGTTGCATATTTTTAATTAGCTATTATGGTGTTCAATTCCTGTTTTGTTGTTTTACTGTATACAGTGCTTTGTGACTGTGTCTGTGAAAAGTGCCTAGTAAATAAACTTTACTTTCTTTAACTTCCCTACTTGTAGCAGAGAATGCAAAAGACCTAATGGCACTTATAAACAAAGTAAATGAAATTGGTCAGCTATACAACATGAAAATGAATGTCAGGAGAGCTAGGATAATGATCATAAGTAAGCAACCAACCAAACCAATAGTCAAAATCACCATAGATGGAGTAAGTATCGATCAAGTTTCACAATTCCCCTACTTGGGACAACCGATCATAGATGATGGCAGGTGTGATAAAGAGATACCCAGAAGGACTGCTTTAGCAAGAACTACCTTCTCCCAAATGGATAAAGTCCTTGCATCATGAAAGATCACACTACTGTAAATACCAGGAAGCAAATCCTTCATAGTTATCTCATCTATGGTGCTGAAACCTTGACAATCGCCAACATACTGGATAAAAGACTTAAAGATTTGACTTAAAGTACGTTCCATGACACAGACACAAACATGACACAGACACAAACGCCCACTCAATCACAACTCAACAAAATTGTTGGTGTGCGTAACATGCTTTGTTAGTTTTGTTTTTCACACACAAATTTATTTTTGCAAGTATTGATAGTATTTTTTTATATGTTAAAGTGATGAAGTATCTGATTAATAGACTTGTGCTCTTTCCCCTTTTTTTTTTTGCTCCCTTTCTCTCTCCCTTTTTCTTCTCTTTATTTTCCTCTTCTTCAGCCTGTCAGCTCTGGCTGTTACATAGTATGTGGAAAAATAACTCAGATAAATAAAATAAAGGGTTAAAACATCAACAAGAAGAGCCTATTGAGAACCTATAGAGCTCATCTTGAAATAGCAAATATGTTTGGCACAACAACGCATTCAGATCACAGTTCTGCTTGCAAGATCTACCAGACATGACAGGCTTTAAAAAAAAAAAAAAAAAAAAAAGACTTAAAGATTTGGAACTGGTAAGCAAAGATGAGTGCAGACTGGCATGATTTGTGGGGCAGGTAGGTGGAGGCTGGAGAGGCAGTGGCTGAGTAGATCTGTGATTCCAGTAATGCAATTTGTCGGAAAGGAGCAAACTGATGAGCAGGAGAGAGCAAGGTCACAAACAGGCAGATGAGAATTATGCGCAAAAGACAATCTGGCTGTATTACTACCATGGAGGTTGTACATTCTTGTGGTGAGTCATCGTCTCAGTCACTCCTAAATACGCCAGGTCTCAATTGATAAACCAGCCACAGGTGTGCACCTTGGCAGCAGTCATGAAGGCAGAGACACAACCGCCAGCCCACCGAACCACCTGGAAACAGACATAAACACATACTACACAGCCCGCCTCGACCCATGGCACTACTACTTGGATTATTGAGCCTCACTTTGTGCCATTCAGGTTTTTGGAAACCTGAGCTGACTGTCCTTGCTCATTGATATTGCTCAGTAATTAATCTGTTGCAGTAAATAAGAAAAATAATAAATAAATCACTAACAGGCTTTTAAATTGTTATTACCATTTAAAGCTGCAGATGACCTTTGGCTTTAAAGTCAATGTAGAGTGGTATGTACATCAGTCAGTGCTGATTAGACTGCTGACTCACTGAAATTTTAATCAAAAACATTTTTGTTTAAAGGGTAAAATTATGAATAAGCTTCTCACAGAATGATGTCTCGGATTTGGCTTTTGAGATTAAAAGGTGTCAAACAAAATGTTGAGTATGAGATTTAGCTGTGTTTTTGTTTTTTTATGCACTTGCCTGAATATATTCTGAAGGAAGAAAACCCATTTGTGCTATTATGTACTTTAATGTGCTTGTGAGCATTTCTCATATTTTCCTTTTCAACTTTTAAAAGTGCTAAATGCTCAAAGTAACACCCTTTACCTGCACTCTTACCACTTTTGACCATGTGTCAAGCCATTATCTATACTGCACTGTTAACTGGCTCTTTAGCTGGGGGAGAAAGAAAATCCACAAATGGATCACAGTTCATTGGATGAAAATGTCTCCTGGCATGTTCTCTGGGGTGACGAGTTTAGGAATGGGCAGAAATGTTGCTCCACTCTTCACCCACTAGGGAGAACATCTTCCTGTTATCCCAGTGGTGTCCTGTATTTTCAGGCAACGGCTGTGAGCTGACCTGGTTTAGCTCTCCCTCTGAGAGGAAATGTCAGCTCCAAAAAAGCTGGCGGGAACAAAAGCTCAGTTTGTTAGGTCTCAATGATGAATTTGTGATGACTGTACTCTGAGCTCAAGGGTATTAATATTAATGTCTAGAGGTACAGCTCAGCATCAGTGCTGACAGGCTAAAAGAGCTGTTATTTATTGAATGATATAATTACAATTACAAAAGCAGTTACATTCAGGTTATTATTTTAAATGCCAGACTATAGCATGTGTCACGAATGAGTCATGATGATCAGTATTATTTTAGAATTTCAGTTAATTATAACTTTTTAGCCATTATATGGACCAGAGGATCGACTCTACATTTGACAATGTCAGCGTATTTGCTAGTTCCGTTCCTTTGGACCAGACTGATATACTTGAATAACTTTTACTAGCAAGAGATCAATGTTTATGTAATTAAAATTTGGCCTAAGTGCTCCTCAAACTACTCCAAATACTCTCAGCTTTACTTTTGTGTTAAGTGCAAATGAGCAAATATTAGCACACACACACTAAACTGAATAGCAAATATACTTGTTACCAGTGTGCTGGCACTTTTGGATGTGTTAGCATTTATCCCAGTATAGCCTCGCAGAAATCTCCCAAAGATCACTGAGCTTACAAGAAAATCAAATTGTAGCTGTACTGGTTGTGGGAACATCATAAGGAAAAGTTTCATGAGAAAAAGCCACAAAATCCTTGAGATATGTACAAAGTTGATTGCTATTGAAGATGCTGTGAGCGCTCAGAGTCTAAAGACAAATTTGTTGTTCCCTAAGAAATGCTGCCACAAATATATAATGTATTTCGGTGGCAATGAAAATATCATTTTGCTTTTTATTGGAAGGATTACTTCAGAAACTGCTTGTACTGAAAGAATAAAGCTCTCTAATTAAGTGTAGGAAGCAAATATGGAAGACAGAGTTCACATAGGGATGATCAGACACCTTGTATTTTTGAATGGGTTTGCATAAAATGAAAGTAGAAGCATAAAAGCACTATTTGCTGCGAACAGTTTAACATGGCATTGGATCCATAATGGCATGCCGAGTCTTGTCATTTTATCTGATGGCACCTCAGTGTGGTGATGTAACATGCATTTTGGAGATGGAAAGAATTGCACCTAAGGTACAAACACACTTCTACTTTGATGTTCTCACATGCCACTGTGATGATTACCCGCTGACACACTGGTAAACAAATTTAGGGGTTGTTTATGAAGTGTAAGATTAAACCAAACAGAGTTCACAGCTTCCTCAACATATCTGCAGTAGATCTTAATATCAATGAAACTTTGTCAAAGTTTGTGAAAACTCCAAAGAACTGCAGGCTTTTACTCTTTGAGACAGGCATAATATGAGGTTTAGCTCTGGTCAGGTTATGATAAAAATTCATGGCCTTACTACTGAGTTATTTGCAGTGTAGTTTATCTTCCATAAACCGTATACAAAAAAATTCTCAAAAGTGTTTGTAATGAAATGGGAATGTAAATAAAGAATCAACTAACCAAGCAAAATTAGCCAAAATTTTGCTTGGCTAATTTATTATCCTTGTCTTTGACTAGGATAATAACTCAAAGACAAAGAGTTATTAAGAATAAATAAGTAATTTCCTGCTTTTAATAGCTAAATTCATACTGCCTTTCTCAAAATGTATTAAAAATTGTATTAGGAAATGACAAAATGGTTTTAGTGACTTGAGTTGAAAATGTTAATCATACTGTTACCAGAAATATACCTAATATGGACTGGTTCTTATATAGTGCTGTTCTACTATACATGAGCACTCATAGCACTTTATAGAGAATGTCTCATTCTCACACACACACACACACACACACACACACACACACACACACACACACACACACACACACACACACACATTCATACAAGTGCTTTCTGTGTCTACGTGCTTTCCATCTAATATTCACATACACATTCACACTGTGATGAATGCATCAGGAGCCACTCGAGGTTCAGTATCTTACCTGTGGATACTTTGGCATGCAGACTGGCGCAGTCAGGGATTGAATCCTCAACCTTCTGATTAGTAGATGACCTGTTCTACTTCCTGAAGCTGCCCCACAAAACATGCCATTATGAGAATATGGACATTGATATTTTAATAATTTATGTTATAGCTTATAGGGCATCTTTAGATCAAAAAAAAGGAAAAACAAATGATTATGTTCAGCACATCCCAAAGCAATTTCTTTGCAACTACTAACTGGTATTTGTTGTGTTACAAGGTGTGATGTATGAACCTAGAGATGTCCTACCAATACTTACCACCAGAGGGGCAGACCGCCACTAGGGCATACAGGGGTTCTGATAGCAACAGTAGGATAATAAACAAATGAGTGAACCAGCAAGAAGTTGTCCTCCATGCTCTGTGTGTCGAGTAATAATGTTTACTTAGTGACACTATAAGGGAGCAACATAACATAAATTGGCGACGAGTCGTGTATTTCGGAATACTTTTCATCGACTGGCTGTGAAAGTTAAGTCAGCTTTGTGCAAGTTTTTGGACCGAAATGAACACCCGCGTTTTTGGATAGCTAATGTGCTGATCAACTATGAGCCAACCATCATCGGAGGACCCGAGTGCAGCTAGTGTTACATCTGCGGATACAAGGACATCGAGTGCTTCGAGTTCATCTACAGTGCACGTAATCCCAGGAAGACGTATGATGGCTGGAATATATGGACATATGGACATTTTCGATGAGTCTGGTGAGCAATGGGCAACGTATATTGAACGTTTTGAGCATTACGTGGTGGCTAATGACATTCATGAGGCTAAGAAAGTTTCAGTACTGTTCAGTGTGATGGGACCTAAAACGTATGGACTGCTTCGTAGCTTAGTAGCTCCCGTGGCACCTGGCACAATGACTTACAAACAGGCTGTGACTGTGCTTAAAGATCACTTCACACCGAAACCGCTCGTTATAGCCGAGAGGTTCAGGTTCCACAAACGAAATCAGGGGGAAGGAGAAACGGTAGCACAGTATGTAGCAGTGCTCAAGAAGCTATCGGAACACTGTGAGTTCGGGGCTTACCTAGAGGACGCTCTGAGGGACAGATTTGTTTGCGGATTGAAATGCGAAGCTGTGCAGAAACGCCTTCTGACTGAGGAAAACCTCACGTTCAAGAAAGCTGTTGAACATGCTGTGTCAGCAGAGACAGCAGCACGTGACGTACAGCAGTTAAGTAATTCCCTGAAAGTAAATGCAGTGTTTTCGCAAGGTGAAAAATGTCGCCGCTGTGGGAAGGGAAATCATAGTGATGATGACTGCTGGTACAAAGACCGCGAATGTCACCAGTGCGGGAGGAAGGGCCACACGAAACGAATGTGCAGGAGTAAATCAAAAAGCAGTCATGAAAGAGAACATAAACACAAAGATATTAAGCCTGAACAGAAAAGCCATGCACACAAACGCAGCGTGAAAGACAGAAAGAAAAAGATCCATCACGTCGAGGCGAATGAAAGTGAAAGTGAAGGAACGAAATCGGATAGTGACAGTGACTTGGGACTGTATGCAGTGTCTCAGAAAGGGAAATATTCACGCATATCAGTAGTGCCAACAGTTAACGGAAAGAAAATGGAGATGGAATTGGATACAGGGGCTGCAGTGTCATTGATTCCTTGGGAACTGTACAAACGAAAGCTGCATAAGTTTCCTCTGCAACCCACTGATATCATACTAAAGACATACACAGGAGAGCCTTTGGCACCAGAAGGAGTTGTTAAAGTGCAAGTGGCATTGAACAAGCAACACGCTGTCTTGCCACTGTATGTGGTGAAGGCGGATGCTCCACCATTATTTGGCAGGGAGTGGCTGAGAGCCATTCAACTAAATTGGAGAGACTTAAAGACTGTACATGCAATTGAGTACAGACAGACAGACAGCTTAGAGACAGTGTTAAAGAGACACTCCGCTGTTTTCTCCGATAAGTTAGGCACCATGAGAGGAGTGAAAGCCAGGCTCACTCTAAGACCAAACAGTGTACCCAAATTCTGCCCACCACGCAATGTGCCATATGCTCTTCGACCGCGAGTGGAAGCTGAGCTGACACGCCTCACTGAGCTTGGCGTCATCTCACCTGTGGCGCATAGTGACTGGGCTACGCCAGTGGTGCCCGTGAACAAGAAGGACGGCGCCGTGAGACTCTGCGGGGACTTCAAAGTCACCATCAACCCAGCCCTCTGCATCGACAAGTACCCAATTCCACGTATTGAGGACTTGTTTGCTTCTCTCGCTGGAGGTCAACGCTTCAGTAAACTGGATCTATCTAATGCATATCTACAGATGGAAGTAGAAGAGAGCTCCAAGAAGTTGCTGACCATCTCAACACAGAAAGGACTGTTCTGCTTCAACCGCTTGCCGTTTGGTGTAGCGTCATCGCCCGCCTTGTTCCAGAAGGCAATGGACCAGGTGCTCCTCGGACTGCCACACACTCACTGCTACCTGGACGACATACTGGTCAGTGGTCCTGACAAGCAGACACACCTGAAAACTCTGGATGCAGTACTCAGCAGGCTAGAGGAATACGGCCTGCACCTCAAGCAAGAGAAATGTCTCTTCTTCCAGGAATCCGTGGAATACCTGGGCCACATCATCGATGCTGCTGGGCTCCACAAGTCACCGGAGAAGGTACGTGCCATCGTGGAAGCACCAGCACCAGGCGATGTAAGTAAACTTCGATCTTTCCTAGGAATGCTAAACTATTATGGACGCTTTATCCCTGATCTGGCCACTGTGCTAAAGCCGTTGAATGAACTGCTGAACAAAGAAAAGAAATGGCAGTGGACGTCAGCCTGTGCATCAGCGTTCCAGAAAGCCAAAGCACTCCTGGTATCACAAGAAGTGCTCACACACTACAACCCTGAGTTGCCTCTCCGTCTCGCTTGCGATGCTTCACCCTATGGGGTCGGAGCTGTTCTCTCACATGTCATGCCGAATGGCGATGAAAAACCCATCGCCTATGCATCCAGAACTCTCAGCAAAGCAGAACAAAACTACGCTCAGATTGAGAGGGAGGCGTTAGCGATAGTCTTTGGAGTACGCAAGTTCCACCAGTACCTGTATGGCAATACATTCACGCTACTCACTGACCATCGCCCGCTTACAACCATCTTCAGTCCAGTGAAAAGCACACCATCCATGGCTGCAGCTCGCATGCAACGCTGGGCGCTCATGCTTTCCGCTCACAATTACACCACTGAGTACCGAAAGGGGGCCCTACATGCCAACGCTGATGGACTGTCAAGGTTACCGCTCCCTCATGCCCCCAGTGAGAAACAAGGTGCAGTGGAGGTGTTCTACACGTCACAGTTGGACACATTGCCAGTCAGCAACGCCGAGATCAAGCGTCACACCATGTCGGATTCCACCCTGTCCCGTGTCATGGAAATGGTCACAACTGGTCGTTTTCCAGCTGCAAAGGACGCAGGTGAGCTGTCTCCCTATCTCCAGTGCCGCCATGATCTCACTGTGCAGCACGGATGCCTTATGTGGGGGTTGAGAGTGATTGTGCCACCCAAACTGCGCCCCCGGGTGCTGACAGAGCTACACTCAGCACACCCAGGTGTAGTAAGGATGAAGAGCTTAGCTCGTAGCTACGTTTGGTGGCCCAGCATCGACTCCCAGATCGAGCACCAAGCAAAATCATGCCACTCATGTCAACGAGTGCAGAAAGACCCTGGCCTAGCACCCTTACACCCGTGGATGTGGCCATCCAGTCCTTGGGAACGGATACATGTGGACTTTGCAGGTCCATTTGAAGGGCACATGTACCTGGTCATAGTGGATGCACACTCCAAATGGCCCGAGGTGCACATCATGGATAGCACCACATCCAGCAAAACCATCCAAGTGCTTAGGGGACTTTTTAGTCGCTATGGCATTCCACACAGTCTTGTAAGCGACAACGGCCCTCAGGTCTGCTCTGAAGAATTCAGCACGTTTCTGAAAGCCAATGGAGTCAAACACGTTCGCTCAGCACCATACCACCCTGCCTCCAATGGCTTGGCAGAGCGATTTGTGCAAACCTTCAAGCACGCTCTGAGATCTTCCAGAGGAACTACACCAGTGCAGCAGCGTCTGGATACGTTCCTCCTGACCTACCGTAACACCCCCCATGCAACAACCAAGGAAAGCCCTGCAATGCTGTTCATCGGACGCAAGCTGCGTTCTCGACTGGATTTCCTGAAACCAAGTATGGCTGGAACAGTGCACCAGTCACAAGAGGCTCAACAGCAACGACGCCAGCTACACTCTAAACAGAGACAGTTTGAACTTGGTGAGCCAGTGCTCGTACGTGATTATAGGAGGGGGGAGGATAAGTGGACGCAAGCTGTGGTGATCGAGAAGACCGGACCAGTGTCCTACAAGGTACATGTGGGAGCACAAGGGGTCTGGAAGCGTCATGTGGACCAGATGCTGACTCGGCCCGAGTCAGACCCATCAGAGACTGCAGGGAGTTTTCCTGTGAGTTGTCCGCTGTCACTTCCTCAGACAACCACACCTGACCCAAATACACCTCAACAGAAGGAGGATACTGATACAGTGCCACACACACCACATGCACCACCAAAAACACCCAAAACACTCAAGACACCACAGTCCACAGAAATGACACACACAGAACATTCAGAGACAACAGGGACTGTACGATGATATCCTGTGAGTATCACACGTCCGCCGGTACGTTACAGGGATCAGTAAACTTAACAACCACAAAAAAAAAAAAAAGAGTTGAACAATGTTGACATTCCAAGATGTTGTAAAAAAAAAAAAAAAAAGAAAAGAAAAAGTTGAAGAATGTTTAAGAATGTTTGCTCTTGTAGAATGTTGTTAAGTGGTTCTGAGTTTTGATATTTGAAGTGATTATAAGCCGTGACATAACTCTCCTATTTTCTGGTAATGTTGTGGAGAAGTAAAGAAAGAAATAATCTCATGTAGTTTAAAAGGGGATATAATGTCTTACGTTTGTTTCCTAAGAAATGTTTTTGTTACTGACAACAAATCTTAGTGGGGAGGAGATATGTGATGTATGAACCTAGAGATGTCCTACCAATACTTACCACCAGAGGGGCAGACCGCCACTAGGGCATACAGGGGTTCTGATAGCAACAGTAGGATAATAAACAAATGAGTGAACCAGCAAGAAGTTGTCCTCCATGCTCTGTGTGTCGAGTAATAATGTTTACTTAGTGACACTATAAGGGAGCAACATAACACAAGGTATTTATGATGCAAGTCTGCTAGTCATTGATTGTTCTTTAGCCCTGCGTTTGTCTTCTAGAGTTGGTAATAAGAGGGAGCCGTGACAACATTAAACACTAAAAAAGAAAGAAGGAAAACAGAATTTAAAGACAGTACGTTCCCATAACCCATTTGAGTTTTTTTTTAACACGTTATTTTCCACATTAGAGATTTTTTAAGCAGTTTTGTGAAGTTTAAAAGTTGTTTTTTATTTTGAGCTCAACAACTCTATAAACTGAAGTGTGTACCTCTGTTTGTCATGGTTTCATTTTGCTTAGTCTGACTATTCGCGTGCAGACTGTCAAATCCATCGTGTAACATTATTCACACTGCAAAAAAATGTTGCTTTTGACGTTTTAATTGCTTGAAATTAATGACAAGATGATGATACTAATTGATACAGTCAGTGTTGATTTAGGAGATTTTGCAGTGTTGGGGATGAAGTAAACACAGTGAAAATACTTTTCTTGTTCTTTGTCTTGGCCCTGTTTCCACCTCATGTCTCTGTTCTGCCTCTTTTCTGTCACCTGCTTATAAAAGTCATGAGGTTTAGAGCCATCACAGTGCCAATTCTCAATATCCATCGCCTGTCTAATAAACCAGGCACACCCCCTCTTTTAAAATGCTTAAAATTCCTATCCTGCTTTTAGCAGGAGGCATTTTCATATTTGCAATGTCCCTGTACACAGCTGTGTACTTTGTCAGTTTGTGTTGATGTTACCTGTGTAGCCACTGCTATTTTTGTTGAATATCAACAAGGGGAAATAAGTGCATCCCCTGGAAACTGTTGGCTTTTTTGGACATATTGGGCAAGTAAACATTTCATCATCTTTGAATCAGTGCCTTTTAATAAAGGTAACGTACTTATACACACAAAGGAATTTTTTTTAAGCCTTTTCATAACTTGGAGAATGGGTGTTTATGTTTTTGTTGAATTAAAGATAAGCTATGATGAGCTACTTTTTCTTTGGGTTGTGTTCAAGAATACCTTATCACCTTTAACCGTTGGCAGTGTTTCCATGATGATTGCTTGCTTGTTTAAATATCTGGAAAAAAGTTCACTGTTTCCATGGGATGTACTTTTTTTTTTTTTTTTTTTTTTATATATGACAGCAAAACAAACAAACAACACTAAGGTTGGAGAAAAAGTTTTTGTAAGTAGGCGTACTCTCTCTAACTCTGCTGTGAAACTGAGACACCGTTGTTAGCAAGTACCAAAATGAACAACATGGTTTTGAGAAGTGCTTTATGTTTTGGAGAGACGTGATGTTTGCTGGCACAAATCTCAATTTCAAACTAATGCTATTGTCTGTAAACTAAAGGGAACTGTAAACACAATGCTCTTTAACAAGTTTTTATAAGTTCACTTTCACTTTACATCCTTAAGTTATTCAAAACTAATGTTCTTGCGAACGCTATAGAAACTAAAGGTCATGGATAGATAGTTCAGGCATGGATGGCATAAACAGCATCCATCTGATAAAAAGTAAAATCTATAATGAACCTTTTTTTCAGAGTCATCTAAATCATATCCACTTAAAGTCTTACACTTGTTATCATCATCATTATGTTGTGCCGTGCACTGCACCTGTGTGCAAGGATCTTCAGTCACTGTATTCCTCCTCTTCTTTATTCTGGTTTTTCTATGAAATTCTTCTTATATTGTATAAGAGTGTGCTTAAGCGTTCCTGTGTGCTTGGGAAAATTAAGTACTTTTCCACTATTTTTTTCTATAGAAGAGAAAAAAGATGTACCATAATCATTATCACATCCATGAATCATGTCTTATAGTTATGGTAAAAAGAAAGTACACCCTCTTTCAATTCAATTCAATTCAATTCAATACAATTTTATTTATATAGCGCCAAATCACAACAAACTGTTGCCTCAAGGCGCTTTGTATTGTGGGTAAAAACCCTACAATAATACAGAGAAAACCCAACAGTCAAAACGACCCCCTATGAGCAGCACTTGGCGACAGTGGAAAGGAAAAACTCCCTTTTAACAGGAAGAAACCTCCAGCAGAACCAGGCTCAGGGAGGGGCAGTCATCTGCTGAGACCGGTTGGGCTGAGGGGAGAGAAAGACATGCTGTGGAAGAGCGCCAGAGATTAATATCAATTAATGATTAAATGCAGAGTGGAGTATAAACAAAGTAAATAAGGTGAATGAGAAGAAACAGTGCATTATGTGAACCCCCCAGCAGACTAGGCCTATAGCAGCATAACTAAGGGATGGTTCAGGGTCACCTGATCCAGCCCTAACTATAAGCTTTATCATAAAGGAAAGTTTTAAGCCTAATCTTAAAAATAGAGAGGGTGTATGTCTCCCGAATCCAAGCTAGAAGCTGGTTCCACAGAAGAGGCGCCTGAAAGCTGAAGGCTCTGCCTCCCATTCTACTCTTAAGTATCCTAGGAACCACAAGTAAGCCAGCAGTCTGAGAGCGAAGTGCTCTATTGGGGTGATATGGTACTATGAGGTCTTTGAGATAAGATGGGGCCTGATCATTTAAGACCTTGTATGTTAGGAGAAGGATTTTAAATTCTATTCTGAACTTAACAGGGAGCCAATGAAGAGAAGCCAATATGGGAGAAATCTGCTCTCTCTTTCTAGTCCCTGTCAGTACTCTAGCTGCAGCATTTTGGATCAGCTGAAGGCTTTTCAGGGAGCTTTTAGGACAGCCTGATAATAATGAATTACAATAGTCCACCCTAGAAGTAATAAATGCATGAATTAGCTTTTCAGCATCACTCTGAGAAAGGATGTTTCTAATTTTAGAAATATTGCGCAAATGCAAAAAAGCGGTCCTACATTCAATTCTAATGTTGTGTATTTCTGGACATGATTGAAAAAAAAATCATCTCCTCCTCATCAGGTTTTTAAATTACTTTGATACAACCTCAGATGAACAATACATGACATATTAAACACTAAATACACCCCATGATTCAGCAGCTTGTAAAACCTGCCTTTAGCAGCAAGAACTTGAAATAATTGTTTTCTGTAGGAATGAATCAGGGTCTAAAATCATTGTGGAGGAATTTTAGCCCACTTTTCTTTACAATGTTACTTAGTTCATTGAGGCTTGCAGGCATTCATTTATGCAAAGCTCTCTTAAGGTCCCACCACTGCCTTAAAACCAGTTTAAAGCTTGGATTTTGACTGGGCCATTGCAACAGTTTGATTATTTTCCTTTTTTTTTCTCTCAGCCATTCAGTTGTTGTTACTTCTAAGCTTGAGTTCATTATTCTGTTTCATGACCCAATTTCAATCAAGCTTTAGCTATTAGACAGATGGCCTCACATTTGATTCTAGAATACTTTGGTTTACAGAAGATTTAATGGTCGACTCAATGACTGCAGTGTGCACAGGTCCTGTGGCTCAAAACAAGCTTCAATCATCAGCCTTCCAACGCTGTCTTGGACTGTTGGCATTAGGTGTTTGTGCTGATATGCTGTGTTTGGTTTTCTCTAAATGTGGCACTGTGCATTATGCCCAAACATCTCCACTCTGATCTTGCCTGTGCAAAAGACATTGTTCTAGAAGCCTTGTGGTTTGTTCAGATGCTGCTGTGGAAACCTAAGCCTTCCAAACAGCTCATTCAGTCTTTTTCTAATTGTACTGTTGTAAACTTCAAAGTGTAACATGCTATCTGAAGCCTGTGTAGTCTGAGATATAGCTCTTTGGTTTTTTGCAATTTCTCTGAGCATTGTGTAGTCTGAATTTGGGGTTAATTTTCTGGGACATCCACTCCTGGGAAGATTGGTAACAGTCTTGTGAATAATCCTTTTCACTGTAGAATGATGGATTTCAAATTCTTTGGAATTGGCCTTGTAACCCTTTCCAGAGTGGTGGGCAGCAGCAGCTGCTTGTTGCAGATCTTTGCTGATGGCTTTCATTCTTGGCATTGTGTTAACACACCTGAGTGCTCCAGACCAGCAAACTGCCAAGAATGCTTTAATAGAGGTGCTCACACACTGTGAAAAAGAAAAAGCCCAGAAAACTCAAAATTTCAAGCAAACTTGATTCAATACATTTTTGCGTTTTCTTAACTTTTGACTGTTATGACTTTACTAAAATGTTTAAATTTAGACAAAAGTTCTGGCAACTTGAATTTTCTTGTTTGACTAATTACAATATTCCTGTGAGATTAACAATAAAATTTAGCTTCAATGGTAAATATTTCTTCCTTCAAAAAACGCTTTATGAGTAAACAATAAAAGACGTATCTTCCTCGTCTTAAACTAAGGACCTTTTACATGTTTAGATAAGTACACTAAGCACTTTGCCATGAAAGGACATAGAAGTTTCTCTAAACAAATCAAAATTATTAATGTTGCTATGGTTGTATTTAAGAATGCTGATTAAATATATGTTTAAATTAATTATACAAATGAACTTAAACAACGATATTATGTTGCGATTCCATCTTCCTATACGGTGGCACATGTGTGGAGCTGTTGAGTAGTTAAAGCATGATAGTCTGGTGACAGTTGTAATCTTTGGCAGTTGTTCACATAGCAAGTAAACAGGAAATACATCATAATAATGGAGTTTAATTTTTGTTCCTGATGCAGTCGTCACCAGATGATTGTGGTCTACGGTAAAAAAGATTGTTTCCCTTTTTTGTTTTTGTTAGATTTTTCATATACCTTCCCTATAAAGAAGTATCATGGTATTAACAAAAACTCTCCCTCAGTAACTGAGGTACTAACTCTGGATATCGAGAATTGTTACATACACTCCTAATTTGCAGTGTTTGAACTGTTCAAGTACAGTTTCAGTGATCAAGTGAAATGCCGGTGTTGTAAATATTAATAATACCACAAATGTACTCAAAGCCAAAGTGTGTGTGTGTGTGTGTGTGTCCATACACCTCATTTTCATATGGACACTACCCATAGTGTTTAAGGACAGTTAAAACTTGTACATCCATTCAGGTTTTACTAACAGTCAGTTTGGTTGGGCTCTTCTCAGACAAGTGCAAAGCGCCTGCATATACACTCACAAGTAGGTGCACAAGAATAAGATGTTGTTTTCTACACGGCTTCCTCGAGAGACAATTGGTCTCTTCTTGCGGTAGCTTTCTGTGCAACTCAAAAATCCTTGTCACACACATTTGAGAAAGTATATCAGGGCAATAATAGGGTGGAGTTCTTTGGACTGATGTGCTTTTGCTTCTTGCTGATGGCAAATCTTTATTTTTGAATCAGATACATTTGAAAACTCTAGAGAGATCATCAGTTGCTAGCTGTCATTTTTGCAGTGCACTTGGTGATGATCAGTAAGTCAAGTACATTTGATTAGCAAGACCTGGCTGCTACCTACCCTGTTAATTCCTATGGAAACTGCAAGTGCATGCTTAATTTTTCACACGGTACTTCTGTATTTTGGTGCAGTTTTTAGTAAATAAATAATGACATGGTGTAATATGCCATGTTTTGTGCATTTGAGATTGTGTCTAATTGATTTTAAGACCCAGTGTGCACAAGATGACTCTTTTTTTCTGTGTATCCATGGGAACACTGCAAAAATGATAATCTGGCATATTTCTAAAGGTTCCAGTTTTCTAAAGGTTCCAAATAAACACGTACACATTTTAAAAAAAAATAGCAAAACTCAATTTGTCATCCATTATCTAACTCACTGAATCCATGGCAACATTGCATCTTGTAAAACTTTAAAAATGGTTACACACTAAATAGAAAGCAAGTGACAAAGCTCAGAGTTTACCTCACCTTTGTCAATATGTTTTGACTCTAAAGGGCAGAAGATAAACACCTTTACTCCAGGGATACTGATTATGTCCTCTAATAGTGTAAAGGGCTTGACAAATGTGAATTTAACGACGGTCTTTAATGGTTGTTAGTCAATTTCAACTAGAAAGATTATATTCTAGAAGGTGTACACACCCCTGTTGTTTCATCTGTTTGGATAAACGCCACATTCAGCACTGAGTGCTTTCAGCTGATGGGCAGATGGGTCATCTCACCCTTGTTGGTACCAGTTTTATTATCTTGAAAGCCTGTGGTGCATAATCTCATTTTAATGTACAGAGCAGTATTTAATGAAATGCAGGGAAAAGTAAAAAAAAAAAAAAAAGGGGGGGGGGGGTGACATCATTAATTGAACCCTTAATGATTTTGATGTTAATGTTAAAGTAATATATTCAAATTTCCACCTCCTAACATACAGTTTTCCTTCTTTTCCATATTTAAGAGACCACACTAGCATTATGACATTTAGGCATGTAAACAGACACACCACGGGTGGTGCTCAAGCACCTGCCCTTTTGGCCTCTTATATAAGTGCTCTTCATTTTTTTCAGTTTCTATTTTTATCATTTTAGATTTCAAGTTAAATTTGGCCCCTGGTATCAATTCCTAATTAAAAGCATGTAATACCGAACAATAGTGGTTGCCCTATTCTTGTCCATATTTGTCAGTGTTATGAAATTAAAATTCTACTTGTAGCTGTTTACATTATAATACTTAAAACGTCTAAATACAGACAGTTGAATATAAGCAACAGTCACCATTAGCTTCTAAAAAGCAGACTAGTGTGATTTAAAATGTACAAGTGAACTGTGTTAGGCCGTTTGTCTTACAACAGAACGAATCATATGATTGTTAGTCAATGCAAATATTCCGATGTCAGAAACTGGAGTCATGTCAGCTTGTATTTCTGGGAATTTTCATAAAACCTTTGGATTATTATGAACTCACAACAACACACTGTATTGGATGAAAGCAAAGCACACACATCTAGTCACGGTGCGTGCAGCACTGAACCAGGTGTTTGGCGTTGTGGGCGTTCCACAAGAAAGAGCTTTCTCTCCGAGTGGACTTTTCAGCAGTACAAGCAAGATGAAAGAATACATTAAAGTCTGTGAGACATGAACAGCAGCACGGCGTGTGTGTGTGTGTGTGTGTGTGTGTGTGTGTGTGTGTGTGTGTGTGTGTGTGTGTGTGTGTGTGTGTGTGTGTGTGTGTGTGTGTGTGTGTGTGAATCTGACCTGCTGCAGAAGGAAAAAACACAAACAGCCAAAGAGGATGGAGTCAGTTTGTGCATGATTTCCGGACTTGTTTGGATAATTTGTGCACCAGGTGACTGAAATCTTACCAACAGTCACAGAAATAGTACAAATACAAAAATGCACGTCCAAAACCCAAGAAAGGCACTTAAAGTCAGCTTCAAGTATCAGTCAGTTCTCCAACCTATATGATTTTTTTTACCTTAAACATAAACCTATACATTATTGTAATTCAGATTAACCTTTTTTTTTATTTTATTAATTGCCAGTTGCAGCACAATGCCAAGAAAGGACAGGCTGTTTTCTGTTCTTGTAATAAATGTAGCAAAGGACCAAAGTCTCTGTGTAAACTGATTATTTTTTACATCTTTTGATTATTAAGCTGTTGATTTTTTTTGGGATATAATAGACATTAACATGAATGTTTGTAATAAATAAGTATATAATTAAATAAAATGTGTGCAACTGTGTGCAACTTAATTGTTCTATAAATACATATGAGCCCGTTTTACAGATTGCGCACCTGCACCCCTCAAGAATGTTTGTGCACAGCTATGATGACATTGCATGTTAACTGATTTTTGGCCCAATTAATGGTAAGATATTCTCTCAGTTTTGCTGTCAGGGATTTTTGTAATTAGCTTCACAGGACAGTTTGTGCTGTAGTTTTGTCTCGTTTTCTCATGTGTTAAAATTCCTGTTGTCACAGGCTAAAAACAAGGGTAGCTCTCCTCTGTAATGACAGCACTGCCAGCTGTTAAATCTGAATTGTCCACCAGTGGCTGAACAAGCCCCCAGAGTAACTTATATTTATGCACTTCACTTCACGTTGATTCACACTTAGCAGAAAGTTGGTTTAATTACAGCTATAAGAAGATTAACTTTTAAGTTGCACGATAAACATATGGACCCCTCTGCAGGATAAGTACACAAATCAATTGGTTATGCTCTGATAGCTGCTCAGTCTTCTGGTTCACGCAAGGTGCCTCTCAGTGGAATCAACTAATTGATTTTCTTCCCATTAAACCCTCTGTGAGGACCAGCAGCAGGGATTAACAATTAAAACACATCCAGGAGAATGAGGTGTCACAACCTGTATGTCAGTCTTGTTCAGTTTGCATTGTACTTTGCGTGGATAAAAACTGAACAACTGCTGTTGCCTCTGCATATCTGACCTTACATACAGCATGAAAGCAAACTCTGAAATCCCGGCATTTTGGCAAATGGTCTGAGGATAAGGAGAGGAAAGAAGAGATTAACTGTTTGAAAGGTAAAAGTGGGAGTCAGAGCAACTGGTGGGGAAACTTTACTTACTTATCTGCACCACTCTCATCATACCAGACTCATTTTTTAGGTGTACAGTAGTTAGATGTTTGTACCAAATAGAGAACATGTAATCAAAGGGAAATGAGCATTACATACGCTTCAGAAATTAGCGCACCTAACAATTCAAATAAATACAGAGACCCGTTATTTAAATGTAAAGCACACTTCAAGTTTGACACTCATATTTTTTAGTTATTTATATATATATTTGGTTTCAACGTCTACGTACTGTTGACTACGATATATGTTGTATCCGCTGATTGGAGTCAGGCAGTAGTGTGTTGCATAACTTAACATATGTTGAACCTGCATTATTTTATCTTAAATATTTTATTGAGTGATTCAGCTGTCACAGATTTGTCTCAACTATAACTGTATTAAATGAAATTCTTCATGGTTTTGGAAAAGTCTGAGACCGCCTCGAGCAAGTTAGTGAGTTGGCAGGCATTGTTTTTTTGTTTTCCCTAAAGCCAGGATGCATTCGGAACAACTGGCTGCTAGTCTGACTAAATTATTATAATAAGTCATATTGGCATCCAGGGGGAAAAATTTCATTTAGTGCATTGGTGAAAATGCAAAATCAATTCAAATTTTATTCAGCTCTTGAATGAGAACACACATACACATTAGCAGGTTTACTCGTCAGAGACATTAGGCTGAGATGAAACTGAGTCGCCAGCTTCATGTTAGCTACACAGAAAATAGCGGAGCCACCAGTTCCCAGCTTTGTGTTTCTGACCTAAAATAACCCCTGTTATGAGTTTTGATTAGTCTTTGTCCCTACTCATTAGTTTACATGTGAGCTTTTGGCATATGCTTACTTTTGCTGATTTTTTTAGCTGAACTATTTTTTTTTTTTACACCAGGTTGGAACGATTAACAAAAACATCAGTGTACAAATAATTTCCAAAAGAAATCATTTCTCCAAATAAGCTCCCAAATTTGTTTTTCAGCACGCAGATTTACTTTCATCAATCAAAGATATCATGAATATCCTAGGTGCTGGCCTCATTTACCATGGCAATGTTTTTTTTTTTTTTTTCTCACTCAGAGAAACAATACCAGTTATTAATTTTAGCACAAGAAATCTGCAGTTATGACTTCATCATTTGTTGCATGAGGGCTGAATGCAGCATTTCAAAAAAAGACATTTCTTCAGCAATGATATAAAAAATAATAATAATACTTCAACGGTAACACATGTTACAGGTTCACTACTGGTGTGGTTTTAAATTATGGTCAGGGCCCATGTTATACCCCTTTCATTTCCAAGTTACTCATCATTTCCTAAAAACGTGTCTTTTAAATTGTGGTTCAAAAATACATCAAGGATGTTTACTCCACGACACCTGTATACATGTGTTAAATAACACAAGGTTCCAAATGGGCGGGTTTAGTGTTTGCAGCTTTAAAGGCAAATGTCCTGCTGTTGTCCTCATCCCAGTGCAGCTGGTAACACAAATATCCAGGAACCCAAGCACGCACATTTTAATCACAGTCAAGAATGTTTTCATGCAATGGCATTATTAGCATCATGATCACTCATTGCATGTGCAAAGCTCAGCAGAAAAGGTAACATGTAAAGACAGCAACCCCCCCCCGTTACACTTTAGAATTTGCTATGACCTGTAGCAAAACTCAGTCATATTCCAAACTTAATCTCCTGGGTCTTCCATTGCTCAAATGCCAGGTTTCAGGAAGACTGGTGTTCACTGTCGGAGCTAACAAAATAACATTTGGGGTGTTTTGTTCATAGCTGATGCATTTTACAGTTAACAGAAGAGGAAATAAATCTGGCGGACTGTGAGGCAGCTGCTCATTTGGAACTTAAGAGGGCGGATATGTTCACCCGCCAGGGCGCGGTGCTTATCCGTTCGACATCACAACAGGCTGAATGGCATATTCCGACACAGGCTTTGTGATATATAAAGAGAGACAAAACTGAGCGGATGGCTTTTGTTCAATCTGTGCCTCTGTTCATGCACTGGGGACACCTAAAAACAATAATTAAGTGGAATTTGCATAGTGTGTCCTTTAAGATAATGTAGTCAATTAATTTTTATAGTAATTTGTTGCTGAGAATATGGATATGCATTAAAGCTTGAAAGGTGATCCTCATCCAGGATTATTTCAACTCTTGCAAACTCCACTTTTAGCCGTGGTACTAGATCTTCAGTTTGGGAAGATGTAGAATTTTTTGAAAGCCTATGACAGCAGGAAGAGGGCAGACGCATTTTAACATGGTGGCCTGTGGCTGTTTACCAAGTTGTATGTGGTATTTTAGACCTAGAAGTGTGTGTAAGTTTGCTGATGTGTGAAGGCTGGTTAGACACCAGGGACAGTGACGGAGGAAGCAGTATCAACTCAAACAGCTTCATTCTTTGAGGTGCCAGAAAGTGTTGTTATTTAAAGTCACAACAACGCCATAAATGGCAGAACTAAGATGGAGCTAAAGTGCACACAAGTCCTGTCATAGGTCTTTTAACAGTTCCAGGACTTGAATTGTGGGAACAAACCTACTGAGTGTCACTGCCTGCCATCCATTTGCATTGGGGCTCCAAGTGATAACACCCACCGGCCCTGACATGAAATTCCCTACACTGAGTCACTCATCAATTATACATGAGTCACTTTTGTGCTGTCTGAATGGAACATCTTCTTTCTTGGTTGTTTAATTCATTAAAACGAATGTGCAGCTCTGCAGACACATCTCTGCTTGACAGTTTGGGAATGCTAATTTCAGTTTGTTTATTCAACAGTGGAATAAATGATTAATAAGTTTTGTTTAGTTTTATTTTTTATCATACTGGTTTGGATATAATGACCTAATTTTACATAGTGTGGCAGGGAAAGCCGTACAGAGAGAGACACTGTGGATCCATCTCAGGAGGTTATCTTTGTTACTAGAGTTGGGCCTTTTATTTCAAACCACTGTCTGTGACATTAGTAGATATTTGAAGTGAGGAACGAGTCTACTGACATGCTGAGAAGCTGCTGTTTTTGAATTCAGGGCTATATTCAGCACACCTTACTCAGTGATGAAATAATCAGCGGCTCTTGTCACTCACTGTTAGCCTTTCACACTGGAAGCTCTACAACACCAGTAGGGGGAGGACAGCCATGCACAGTTTTGATGTTCATTAGGTTTGATGGCTCTTTGAAAATGTTGTTACTCATTGTGTGTTAGTGTGCTATTTGGAGGGTTTATTTTCCCTCATGTTTGTTTTCACCTCAAAATGTCCAGAACAGTTTGTGCTCCAGAGTCCGTGAAGCACCGGGCAGAAGTGATGTGTGTCGTGAAAGGACTTGCCATTACTCTTCATCGTGAAGCATGGTTACACTACCCATCAGTGTGCTGCACACACAGTTCAAAGCTCAGATCTCAGTCTATATATAATATATATATATATATATATATATATATATATATATATATATATATATATATATATATATATATATATATATATATATATATATATATATATATATATAATATATATATATATGAACCACGAAGGATGCAAAATCTGTACACATGTTCATTTTGTGTTGAATTTTGTGTGATGCACATATGCAATTGGTTTTGTGTGTGCCTTTTTATACTGTCCTTAGAGTTTAACCCATGTTTATCAGATCATTGTGTGTTTATATTTCTCAAAGACTTAATCATAGTTCCCACATGCAGCCTCCAAATAAGCTTCAATGGATCATCTGCAGACCTTGATGATGTAAGAAAGTGCTGGATGAGATGTTACAAAAGACATCATGATGAAACATGCTTTCTATTCAAGGTGAATTTTTAAAGTGGCTCTTTTGTGGATGCTCATTCTGAACATGGCCAAAGCTTGAAATAACAAGGTGAACTCATACACAAGGCTTCAGACTGCTCTGACAGTTCTTTCTTCTTAATCTTTATTTTGTCAGAAAAAAGGGGATATCAGCAGCCCAACCTACCTGCTGTATAAGGAAATAAGTTCACAACAGGACATGTGTACTTAAAATCCAAAAACTATCAAACTGAATTTTTAA